>NC_143432.1:8487375-8793500 GCF_059467195.1 Physcomitrium patens
TCCTCGTCTTCGAAGGGATGCGAGGTGATCCCCGCTCGGTTCTGCATGAACCACCTCATGTACATTCCTGTACCGCCGACGACGATCGGCACCAGCCCCTTGGCCAAGATATGTTCAGTCGCGGAGCGAGCGTCTCGAAGAAACTGCTCGTACGAGTATTCTACAGTGGGCGGAACAAGGTCCATGACGTGGTGGGGAATGCCCTGCCTTTCCTCCAGGGAAGCTTTCGCTGCACCAACGTCGAGGCCCTGGTAGACTTGCACGGAATCGGCGTTGATCACTTCCCCGCCGAGGGTTTTAGCGAGCTCGATTGACAACCGAGTCTTCCCAACCCTGAAGGATGGAAAAAAGCACAGTCAGAAAACGGGGACGATCGTAACAAGCCTCATGCACCGCGCACGTGTTCTCTCAGCGGACCCAGACAGGGAATGCAGTGTGACCACGACGCGGTGGACGGTCGACTGTGATCGATCGCAGTATGCACACGTTAGAGCTCTAAAACCGAACGTTAAGAAGTGAATGTGTGGGCTCACGCAGTGGGCCCTGCGATAAGGATCACCCGGGGCTTGACAGATCTCCTCGGCGCTTGCACCAGCTTCGTCGATGGGGGATTCTTCTCAACCACACTCCGGTCCCCATGATGCCTGACAGATACATCCGGCTCCACGAATGCGGTTCGGTTGAAATCGGGGTAGTCCAAGGAGGAGAATGGAAACTGGAGGCGGGAGGCATCCTGCGATACCGCTTTGCCAACGCTGGAGGCGCGTCGCTCTGGCGTCGCCACGCACCTGAATGGCGTGGTCAGGCCTCTCCTCCACGCCCTGCATTTCCCCAGGTCGACCCCTGTGAAGGACGCCCTGGCCGCACCGCTGCTGCGGTTAAAGCATCTCACGGTGGGCCGAACGATCGCAGGCTCAGGTGCTGAGGGCTCCCTCGCGCCGCTCCACAAAGGCGTGACGGCAGACGCTGCAGAATGAAGATGGACCACAGCTGTTGTCGACATCTCTGCAGGTACACTGGGCTGGCACAAAATTCGCCTGAACACAGCAGCACTGTCACGCCCGCCACAGCTCACAACCACGAGGTCCAGCGGAAGGTAACTGAATGAATTAGTAAACCAAGGAAATCGAAGCGTAGAGTCGAGACCGCGGCGTCCACGGCGCTAATGGCATTGGAATCTGCGACGACGGATGCGCCCTTTTATGAATCGAGCTCGTCACCCGACTGCCGAGGAGTGGCCTGGCGTGGGATTGAAGGCCACTCGGGTTGCGGCCGCACTAGGCGGGAGAGTGCAGCTGCCGTGGGGCCGCATTTCAGGGGAGAATATTAATGTTCCCCCTGACTGCACTTCGAGTGGGATGTTCAGCACAATGGTGATTTCCTCACGGCCATAAATGCTGTGCACAGCTACTACTCCTTCCGGAAGCAGGGTCCTCAGGTTTGCGCACCTGTGACAAGGTCGCAAAAACAGCCATCACAACGTCGAACTGGCAGCGCGTCGTTACGTCTGGTGCGTTCGGAACTTCGATCATCCATGGCCGACGACTTGCTCGTCTGAGCTCTCGCATGGACCCGTTTGGCATGGGTGGGGCGGAGTGTTTAAGGGCGATCGCGGCCTGGACGACCTGTGTTTGGAAGCGTCGTTGTGTCTGGTGGCAAAGTAGAGAGTGCAGGCTGGTCGCACGGTCTGAATCGATAGCCCGAGGTCACTGGCTCCTGTTCGGACGTCAAGAAAGATCGCCCCGGGGCGTCGCACTGCGTTGCTCCGATGGAGATCGTCGGTCTTCGCGCATCTCGGATATCTTTGAGCCATGTTGTCAGCGTCGAATGATTACATGCATCACGGTTTCTGTTTGATGTTGATGCACTGCAGGTGGCGTTTCTAGGACGTTGGTGAAGATACATGCGATTCGGTGCATTTTGTCGGCCGAGCTGATTCAGCCTCGTCCGGGAGGTTTTGGTGCCCACCAGCCTCGATCAGCGTCCAGGATGTGTGTTATGGCAATGAGTCCGTGGTCTGTTAGATATATGTGCAGGGGATACTTGCAGAGGCCTCCCCCAGGTCAATGACGAGCGGGTTTACGAGAGCAACAGAAAACGACTGCTGACTTTTTGTACGCACATTCCTGCCTCCGTCTTCTATTTTTTTGCATTTTTCTATTTTTGGTGTGATATTCTGCAGTGGGCTGGCATGTGTTGTGTTGTTGATTTCTCATGGAGGGTTCTGTTGGATGAAAACATCCAATCACCTTCTACATAGATTCCATTCGTTCTACCTAGAATTTGTCTATAAGTCAATGATTGATGGATTGATAGATTGCTCGAAGTATTCTGCAATTAGAGAGTGTCAGCGAACGAGAGAAAGAATACAAGTGTGTATTAAGCTCTGATGTTGCTATTGAACTGTTTACTGATTAATAAGTAGTATTTACTGCTTTACTATGTGTATAGAAAGAGTAGAAAACCTTTCAGATTATGGACCTTTCCCCGCAAGTACGCTGTGAAATTTATTGAAACAAAAATTGTTACTCTTCTTTTTCAAATTCAAAATTCTAGATACTACTTTCTGCTTTCTTTGAAAGCGATTCAGTAGTCAATTCTTGTCATTCTTATTCTTATTAAAACAAATACTCTTATATTCTGTTTTTCACTCTTTTCTAGAATTAAGAATCAAGAATCAAGAACCTTGGCAAAGTTATTCAAGAACCTCGCATTTTCTATGGAAAGCACTACATTATTTTTCCTGCTGTTTCTTATTAACCAGGAGTTCTCATTTCTATTGAAATTTATTCTGCAAATTCTTCCTTCGGCTATAATACACTAGGTTCTGTATTCTAACCTCTTACTCCATCTCAAATTTCTTTTTGCAATATTTGCATTCTATTATCTCATTTCTTTTCAAAGTTTTATTTCTCCTTGTTCCTTTGTTCTATAAAACTATTTCTACAATGGATAAGCATGACAAAATTTCTATCAAGTTGTTTGATGGAAGCCAATTTTCTATTTGAAAGTACTACATGGAGATTATCTTTAAAGCAAAGGTCTTACCAATCGTTATTAGAATTGATAAACAACCTATTATTGATACTATGACCGCTTCTATTGATGATCAAGAACTACTTGATATTTGGGATGAAAAAAATGATAATGCATGTATGTTCATAAGCAAATCTATTTCATAAAAAATACTAAGCAAACTTACTAGTTGTCCAACTGCAGTTGCTATGTGGCTGAAATTGTGTTCTATATATTTAAACAAGACTCTAAACAATGTTTTTATTCTTCAAAGGAAGTTCTTTGAGTATCAAATGTAACATATATATAATATCTCATCTCATATTTAGAACATTATGAAGATGACTACTATTTTAACAAATCTTGGCCATACTATTCCAAATAAGATGGTTATTTCAAAAATTATGTATAGCTTATCTTTGAGTCACAACATCATCATTGCTACTTGATTAAATGTATCTAAATCTTCTCAAATTGACAATTACCTTAAAAAATGTCTTTTCCATTATGAGAGCTTACTTCAAAGACAAGGAAGCAGTAATATTGAAACTGACTATACCTTCTTTATAAAGTCAACAACAATACCATCTCCACCTATTAACAAAAGAAAATAATGTCAATAAGATATCAAATATATATAAGACTTAAAGACATATGTAAAGTATTATAATTATTATGTCCTGAACACTAGTCCGCAAACTATTCTAAATAAAAAAAAAAAATGGCTGCAATGTAAAGATCGGCAAAAAATCAATAAAAAACTTAGTCAAGCTAACATTGCTAAGAATTTACAACTATCTATTACCTCCAAAGAAGAATCTAACTTTGATTTTGCTAATGATTTCATCTTTATTATGACTTCTATTATTTTTAGTCATATATTAGTAGCTGATTCTTTGGATGACGACTAGTTTGGTAAGAGTAGTTCTAACAAACACATGATAAGGTATCTATCGCTTAACTATCCATATCATATAAAGTAGATAAGATCAAAAGAATATAAATAGGCTATGGTTATGAACTCAAACTATTGACTTGTATTGTTCTATACATTTGAAAAAATTGCCTCTTTAAAGGTTGTGTCCTCTTCTTCTTTATGAGGCCAAGAACTTAGAATCTTCATGGTGAAGCCATCATACTAAGCTATTGTTTCTCATTTCACTGCTTTTAGTCTAGATAGATGTCATCAATAGAACATTTGAACCTTCATTTGTAGATTTATAAGGTTTCAATTGATTCCCATGTATAATCATTGATATCATATCTGCACCAATGAACTTGATATTTAATCCTTCTATAATTTATTCTTGAATCTTATACCTCTTTGACCTCAATTTCAATATGATCATTGATTTCAACTATAGAAGCTAGTGGTTGGCTTCAACCTAGTATGTTTGATTCTTTATACCTTTTCAAAAATAAAACATTAAAGATTGGATGAATTTTTATGGATGAAGGTAATTCCAAGCAATAAGTTAACTTATTGATTTGTTTCTGAATCAAAAAATGGTTCCAACTATCAATAGTCTAACTTATCACATAGTCTGTTGGTTTTATATTGCACCAAAGAAGCCACACTTTGTTATTAACTTGGAATGGAGGATGTTCCTTCTTCAATTCATTTATCACTAGTTTATAACGTTATTGAGCTCTTTTTAGGTGAATCTTCATGGTTGCTTGAAATTCACCCACGTTTGTTGCAAACTGCTCTACTACTCGATATGTCGACTTTGAAGGCTCTATTATATCCAACTTTGGATGATGACCATAGTTTGAATAAAATAGCATTTTTTGCATAAATGCATGGATTATATTTTTATATGCAATAAAGAGTCTTGTCATCTCTTCACCAATAATTGACTTCTTGTAAGATATAAAATGTGCTTTTTTGATCAATCAACCAATAATTATAAAGATAGTGTCAAATGAGCTGGATGGTGGAAGATATGTAATGAAATTCATAAAGATAGATGATCACAATTGTCTTAAAATAAGAAGGGATTGAAGAAGTTCATATGGCCTGTGTTGAGGGTTCTTTGATCTTAAACAAGTATCACATGATAGTACAAATTCATTAATGTCCTTCCATATTTTAGGCCACCAAAAGTCTCTAGAAAAAAATTCTAAGATCTTGTTGAATCTAAAATTTCCGACTGTAGGGAAGTCATGGCATGTTTGAAGAATGCACAAGCAAATTGGTCCTTTAAGAATAAAGAAAGTTCTTCAAAAAATAAGAAGTTGTCTTCAATCTTGAATTTAGAAGACTCTTCAGGAAGGTTATTGCCAAGATACTTCATTTTAAGAATAAGAGGGTCCGTGGTTCCTAATAGTTTATCGAGATTGCTATAAAATAATATTAGAAGCTTGGTCTTTTTTGACAAAGAGTGGATTATCTCTCTTTTTGAAAGTACTATAGTATTTCTAAAGATTGCAGATTATCCTCCCTTTAACTAATATTATTTTTTTTTTAATATTCTTTTGATTTTTTTCTTTATACCATAGATAAGGTTTTTTTTTTTTTTTTTTTTTTTTTTTCCTTTGAATAAATGTGTTTTTTTAATATTTTATTGCAAAAGGTGAAAAAATCAATATGAAAATTTTCAAAGAGATCAAGTTAGATTCTATTATTAATACTCTTGAAGCATTAAAGATTAAGACAAAGACTTTGTTGAAGCAAAATAAAGAACTATATATAACCATACACAATAGTCAAGGAATCAAAGTACTTCAACTACCACATCAAATGGCAATAAAAGTTCTGAATTTTTAAATAATTATATTTGCTTCAATAAACATGGGAGGTACATGCACTCAAGGCAATGATCTAATAATAACAAAAGAACTAAGAATCAACCTCCAAAAAAAGTTTGATGGTATCTACTTAAAAGTTCATAGCTTTATAAACCAAGTATGACTAATCACCTTGCTTCAACTTTAATGATATTTCACTTAAGTATCTCAAATTGATTTAGTTGGAAGAGATGATAAATCCATAGACATTAATACATTCATTCCTTAAAGATGAATTTGTTTAGAATTTTACAAGATTTCCCATTATTGAACATATGCTGCCTTGCCTTTTTTTGGTTTAAGGTAGAAACATCTTGATAATATATTTGATAATCCTTGTTGGTTCTTGAATCAATATGTGATGTAAAAATCAAATCAAAATAAAGATATACTCTAATGTGTTTTGTGATAGTTCAAAACTTGAGTTGACATGAAGTATTCAAGATTCTTGTGATTTGTATATACAACCATCTGATGAGAGGCGCCTTCAAGAAAGTGAAGCCATTCTTCAAAGGAATCCATGATAGAAAATAACTTTTTAATGTGGATTTTGTATTTGATTTTTTCCACTAAGAATTTTTTAGAATGAAATACAATTGGGTGAAGTTTGCCATCTTGTCCATATTACAATAAGACTACTCTTGATGCAAAGTTTGAGGCATCAGTTTCCATAAAGTAAGACTTATTGAAATTTGGATGTATTAAAATTGGAGCTATTATGAAAGCATCTTTTAAGCTTTAAAAAACTTTCTCTATTTTGGGATCCCACTCCAACTTGTCCTTATATGTCATTTGCATAAGTAGAGTAGTGATCTTGGAATAATTTATAACAAAAATCTTATAGAAATTTGCAAATTGAAGAAAGTATTAGACATCACATGTAGCTTTTGGCTTTGTCCAATTGATGATTACTTGTACCTTCTTTAGATCTATAAAAAGCCATTTGTTGGAAATAATATATCTAACAAATTTGACTTGAGGTGCATGAAATATATACTTTTCTAATTTTGCATATAGATTAACATTTTGTATCTTTTCTAATACAAGGCATACATGTTTTTTGTGGTCTTCTTAATTCTTGGAAAAGATTAGAATATCATCTAAATAGATTATAAAAAAGTTTTCAAGATGCTCATAAAATATGTCATTTATTAAGTGTTGGAATATAGCTAGTGCATTGATAAGTCCAAAAGGTATGACATTGTATTCAAAATGTCCATACCTAGTACAAAATATTGTCTATCATTTATCTCCCTCTTTAATGTGTACCAAGTTATACACGCCTCATAGATTAATCTTTGTAAAGATCTTTGCTTTGCTAAGTTAATCAAAAAGTTTGGATATCAATGGCAATGGATATCAACTCTTTACTATTATTTTATTAAGATTGTGATAATCAATATACATCCATAAAGATCCAACTTTCTTTTTCACAAATAATATCGGAGCACCAACTAACAACTTAGAATGTTGAATAAAATTCTTAGCTAGATTTTCATCAATTTATTCCTTTAAAGTTGCAAGCTCATTTTGGAATAGATTGAAGATAGGTCCAAACGATGGTTGAGTACCTTATTGAAGGTCAATTACACAATCGTAAAGGCAATACTTTGGTAAGATGTTCACATTTTTATTTTCAAATATATTTGTAAAATCTTTATATGTCTTTAGAATTGTTGTTGTAGCAACCATAAGTTCGAATCATGGATTTGCATAGACAGCAAATATACTATCTTATTTGGCCACTCTCACAAATATTCTAGCTCCAATAAATAAATATTGTTTAAATTTTGGCTTATTGGATGTTACAAGTTTTTTCATAGATTTGGAGGTTCTATGATCTATTAGAAGAAATTCTAACTTTTGAGATATCCAATCTATCCATGGATTGTATTTATTAAGCCATGAGATTCCTAAAATGATTAAATTTAATAGTGATCTAATGACATTGTATACTACTTGTCTGCTATAGTTATCAAAGGTTATTTCTAATAGAATTGTTTCATTAGTGACGTCTCTAAAGGATAAAAGTCAACCATCTATTACTTCTACATCTATAGCTTTGGATTTTTTGATCGTATATATTTTGTGTGATCTAGAAAATTCTTCGTCAATAAAACATGTTGAGGCTCTTGAATCAAATAATGCATGACACTATAGTTTTGTGACTTTTAACTATATATGTATAATAAAACAACGAGAAGGGTATGTAGAGAATATAAGATCTTTTTTGATTTGTGATAATAAAGAATCTAGCCATATGGTCCCTACTATGATTAGATACCTTTATTTTCTTACAAAGCTTTTGATGATGTGGCCGCATTCTTCATTTGATATATATGTTGGTATTTCTCTGAATAATTATCAACCTTATGGTCAAGTCTTCCATAACATAAGCATAGGCCAAATTCCCTTTGATGCTTTTTTTCTTGCTCAAAAAGAAGTTTGAAGCAAAAAACATCAAACTTTATATCTTTTACTTCCAAATTCTCATTAAAATTAGATGATGAAGAATCTACAGAATAATTGATATATACATGTGGCAAAATTAAAGAATATTTATCTTGTGATTGTTAAAATAAATGGTTATCACACTTCACAACTTGATTAATGGCTTCATTGAATGTTTGAGGATCTAGCATAGACAACAATAAGTCCTTGACATTGTCTCTTAATCTCCAATGAAATTGGCTCATCAATGCATCTTCTCTCTAATTTATATCACATGCTAATTGTAAAAAATCTAGGGCATACTTTGATGCAAAATGCGTTCCTTGTTGAAGGCTTTGAATTTTAGTTGTTGAAGAATAAATCTTATCATGTTCACCAAATACTTTTACAAATGCTACCAAAAATGCTTCAAAATTGTGCAATATAGGAGAATTCTTTTCAAATAATAGAAAAAACTAAGATAAAGCTTAACTTGAAAGCAAGGTTCCAACTAAATCAATTTGAGATACTTAAGTGAAATATCATTAAAGTTGAAGCAAGGTGATTAGTCATACTTGGTTTATAAAGCTATGAACTTTTAAGTAGATACCATCAAACTTTTTTTGGAGGTTGATTCTTAGTTCTTTTGTTATTATTAGATCATTGCCTTGAGTGCATGTACCTCCCATGTTTATTGAAGCAAATATAATTATTTAAAAATTCAGAACTTTTATTGCCATTTGATGTGGTAGTTGAAGTACTTTGATTCCTTGACTATTGTGTATGGTTATATATAGTTCTTTATTTTGCTTCAACAAAGTCTTTGTCTTAATCTTTAATGCTTCAAGAGTATTAATAATAGAATCTAACTTGATCTCTTTGAAAATTTTCATATTGATTTTTTCACCTTTTGCAATAAAATATTAAAAAAACACATTTATTCAAAGGAAAAAAAAAAAAAAAAAAAAAAAAAAACCTTATCTATGGTATAAAGAAAAAAATCAAAAGAATATTAAAAAAAAAATAATATTAGTTAAAGGGAGGATAATCTGCAATCTTTAGAAATACTATAGTACTTTCAAAAAGAGAGATAATCCACTCTTTGTCAAAAAAGACCAAGCTTCTAATATTATTTTATAGCAATCTCGATAAACTATTAGGAACCACGGACCCTCTTATTCTTAAAATGAAGTATCTTGGCAATAACCTTCCTGAAGAGTCTTCTAAATTCAAGATTGAAGACAACTTCTTATTTTTTGAAGAACTTTCTTTATTCTTAAAGGACCAATTTGCTTGTGCATTCTTCAAACATGCCATGACTTCCCTACAGTCGGAAATTTTAGATTCAACAAGATCTTAGAATTTTTTTCTAGAGACTTTTGGTGGCCTAAAATATGGAAGGACATTAATGAATTTGTACTATCATGTGATACTTGTTTAAGATCAAAGAACCCTCAACACAGGCCATATGAACTTCTTCAATCCCTTCTTATTTTAAGACAATTGTGATCATCTATCTTTATGAATTTCATTACATATCTTCCACCATCCAGCTCATTTGACACTATCTTTATAATTATTGGTTGATTGATCAAAAAAGCACATTTTATATCTTACAAGAAGTCAATTATTGGTGAAGAGATGACAAGACTCTTTATTGCATATAAAAATATAATCCATGCATCTATGCAAAAAATGCTATTTTATTCAAACTATGGTCATCATCCAAAGTTGGATATAATAGAGCCTTCAAAGTCGACATATCGAGTAGTAGAGCAGTTTGCAACAAACGTGGGTGAATTTCAAGCAACCATGAAGATTCACCTAAAAAGAGCTCAATAACGTTATAAACTAGTGATAAATGAATTGAAGAAGGAACATCCTCCATTCCAAGTTAATAACAAAGTGTGGCTTCTTTGGTGCAATATAAAACCAACAGACTATGTGATAAGTTAGACTATTGATAGTTGGAACCATTTTTTGATTCAGAAACAAATCAATAAGTTAACTTATTGCTTGGAATTACCTTCATCCATAAAAATTCATCCAATCTTTAATGTTTTATTTTTGAAAAGGTATAAAGAATCAAACATACTAGGTTGAAGCCAACCACTAGCTTCTATAGTTGAAATCAATGATCATATTGAAATTGAGGTCAAAGAGGTATAAGATTCAAGAATAAATTATAGAAGGATTAAATATCAAGTTCATTGGTGCAGATATGATATCAATGATTATACATGGGAATCAATTGAAACCTTATAAATCTACAAATGAAGGTTCAAATGTTCTATTGATGACATCTATCTAGACTAAAAGCAGTGAAATGAGAAACAATAGCTTAGTATGATGGCTTCACCATGAAGATTCTAAGTTCTTGGCCTCATAAAGAAGAAGAGGACACAACCTTTAAAGAGGCAATTTTTTCAAATGTATAGAACAATACAAGTCAATAGTTTGAGTTCATAACCATAGCCTATTTATATTCTTTTGATCTTATCTACTTTATATGATATGGATAGTTAAGCGATAGATACCTTATCATGTGTTTGTTAGAACTACTCTTACCAAACTAGTCGTCATCCAAAGAATCAGCTACTAATATATGACTAAAAATAATAGAAGTCATAATAAAGATGAAATCATTAGCAAAATCAAAGTTAGATTCTTCTTTGGAGGTAATAGATAGTTGTAAATTCTTAGCAATGTTAGCTTGACTAAGTTTTTTATTGATTTTTTGCCGATCTTTACATTGCAGCCATTTTTTTTTTTTATTTAGAATAGTTTGCGGACTAGTGTTCAGGACATAATAATTATAATACTTTACATATGTCTTTAAGTCTTATATATATTTGATATCTTATTGACATTATTTTCTTTTGTTAATAGGTGGAGATGGTATTGTTGTTGACTTTATAAAGAAGGTATAGTCAGTTTCAATATTACTGCTTCCTTGTCTTTGAAGTAAGCTCTCATAATGGAAAAGACATTTTTTAAGGTAATTGTCAATTTGAGAAGATTTAGATACATTTAATCAAGTAGCAATGATGATGTTGTGACTCAAAGATAAGCTATACATAATTTTTGAAATAACCATCTTATTTGGAATAGTATGGCCAAGATTTGTTAAAATAGTAGTCATCTTCATAATGTTCTAAATATGAGATGAGATATTATATATATGTTACATTTGATACTCAAAGAACTTCCTTTGAAGAATAAAAACATTGTTTAGAGTCTTGTTTAAATATATAGAACACAATTTCAGCCACATAGCAACTGCAGTTGGACAACTAGTAAGTTTGCTTAGTATTTTTTATGAAATAGATTTGCTTATGAACATACATGCATTATCATTTTTTTCATCCCAAATATCAAGTAGTTCTTGATCATCAATAGAAGCGGTCATAGTATCAATAATAGGTTGTTTATCAATTCTAATAACGATTGGTAAGACCTTTGCTTTAAAGATAATCTCCATGTAGTACTTTCAAATAGAAAATTGGCTTCCATCAAACAACTTGATAGAAATTTTGTCATGCTTATCCATTGTAGAAATAGTTTTATAGAACAAAGGAACAAGGAGAAATAAAACTTTGAAAAGAAATGAGATAATAGAATGCAAATATTGCAAAAAGAAATTTGAGATGGAGTAAGAGGTTAGAATACAGAACCTAGTGTATTATAGCCGAAGGAAGAATTTGCAGAATAAATTTCAATAGAAATGAGAACTCCTGGTTAATAAGAAACAGCAGGAAAAATAATGTAGTGCTTTCCATAGAAAATGCGAGGTTCTTGAATAACTTTGCCAAGGTTCTTGATTCTTGATTCTTAATTCTAGAAAAGAGTGAAAAACAGAATATAAGAGTATTTGTTTTAATAAGAATAAGAATGACAAGAATTGACTACTGAATCGCTTTCAAAGAAAGCAGAAAGTAGTATCTAGAATTTTGAATTTGAAAAAGAAGAGTAACAATTTTTGTTTCAATAAATTTCACAGCGTACTTGCGGGGAAAGGTCCATAATCTGAAAGGTTTTCTACTCTTTCTATACACATAGTAAAGCAGTAAATACTACTTATTAATCAGTAAACAGTTCAATAGCAACATCAGAGCTTAATACACACTTGTATTCTTTCTCTCGTTCGCTGACACTCTCTAATTGCAGAATACTTCGAGCAATCTATCAATCCATCAATCATTGACTTATAGACAAATTCTAGGTAGAACGAATGGAATCTATGTAGAAGGTGATTGGATGTTTTCATCCAACAGAACCCTCCATGAGAAATCAACAACACAACACATGCCAGCCCACTGCAGAATATCACACCAAAAATAGAAAAATGCAAAAAAATAGAAGACGGAGGCAGGAATGTGCGTACAAAAAGTCAGCAGTCGTTTTCTGTTGCTCTCGTAAACCCGCTCGTCATTGACCTGGGGGAGGCCTCTGCAAGTATCCCCTGCACATATATCTAACAGACCACGGACTCATTGCCATAACACACATCCTGGACGCTGATCGAGGCTGGTGGGCACCAAAACCTCCCGGACGAGGCTGAATCAGCTCGGCCGACAAAATGCACCGAATCGCATGTATCTTCACCAACGTCCTAGAAACGCCACCTGCAGTGCATCAACATCAAACAGAAACCGTGATGCATGTAATCATTCGACGCTGACAACATGGCTCAAAGATATCCGAGATGCGCGAAGACCGACGATCTCCATCGGAGCAACGCAGTGCGACGCCCCGGGGCGATCTTTCTTGACGTCCGAACAGGAGCCAGTGACCTCGGGCTATCGATTCAGACCGTGCGACCAGCCTGCACTCTCTACTTTGCCACCAGACACAACGACGCTTCCAAACACAGGTCGTCCAGGCCGCGATCGCCCTTAAACACTCCGCCCCACCCATGCCAAACGGGTCCATGCGAGAGCTCAGACGAGCAAGTCGTCGGCCATGGATGATCGAAGTTCCGAACGCACCAGACGTAACGACGCGCTGCCAGTTCGACGTTGTGATGGCTGTTTTTGCGACCTTGTCACAGGTGCGCAAACCTGAGGACCCTGCTTCCGGAAGGAGTAGTAGCTGTGCACAGCATTTATGGCCGTGAGGAAATCACCATTGTGCTGAACATCCCACTCGAAGTGCAGTCAGGGGGAACATTAATATTCTCCCCTGAAATGCGGCCCCACGGCAGCTGCACTCTCCCGCCTAGTGCGGCCGCAACCCGAGTGGCCTTCAATCCCACGCCAGGCCACTCCTCGGCAGTCGGGTGACGAGCTCGATTCATAAAAGGGCGCATCCGTCGTCGCAGATTCCAATGCCATTAGCGCCGTGGACGCCGCGGTCTCGACTCTACGCTTCGATTTCCTTGGTTTACTAATTCATTCAGTTACCTTCCGCTGGACCTCGTGGTTGTGAGCTGTGGCGGGCGTGACAGTGCTGCTGTGTTCAGGCGAATTTTGTGCCAGCCCAGTGTACCTGCAGAGATGTCGACAACAGCTGTGGTCCATCTTCATTCTGCAGCGTCTGCCGTCACGCCTTTGTGGAGCGGCGCGAGGGAGCCCTCAGCACCTGAGCCTGCGATCGTTCGGCCCACCGTGAGATGCTTTAACCGCAGCAGCGGTGCGGCCAGGGCGTCCTTCACAGGGGTCGACCTGGGGAAATGCAGGGCGTGGAGGAGAGGCCTGACCACGCCATTCAGGTGCGTGGCGACGCCAGAGCGACGCGCCTCCAGCGTTGGCAAAGCGGTATCGCAGGATGCCTCCCGCCTCCAGTTTCCATTCTCCTCCTTGGACTACCCCGATTTCAACCGAACCGCATTCGTGGAGCCGGATGTATCTGTCAGGCATCATGGGGACCGGAGTGTGGTTGAGAAGAATCCCCCATCGACGAAGCTGGTGCAAGCGCCGAGGAGATCTGTCAAGCCCCGGGTGATCCTTATCGCAGGGCCCACTGCGTGAGCCCACACATTCACTTCTTAACGTTCGGTTTTAGAGCTCTAACGTGTGCATACTGCGATCGATCACAGTCGACCGTCCACCGCGTCGTGGTCACACTGCATTCCCTGTCTGGGTCCGCTGAGAGAACACGTGCGCGGTGCATGAGGCTTGTTACGATCGTCCCCGTTTTCTGACTGTGCTTTTTTCCATCCTTCAGGGTTGGGAAGACTCGGTTGTCAATCGAGCTCGCTAAAACCCTCGGCGGGGAAGTGATCAACGCCGATTCCGTGCAAGTCTACCAGGGCCTCGACGTTGGTGCAGCGAAAGCTTCCCTGGAGGAAAGGCAGGGCATTCCCCACCACGTCATGGACCTTGTTCCGCCCACTGTAGAATACTCGTACGAGCAGTTTCTTCGAGACGCTCGCTCCGCGACTGAACATATCTTGGCCAAGGGGCTGGTGCCGATCGTCGTCGGCGGTACAGGAATGTACATGAGGTGGTTCATGCAGAACCGAGCGGGGATCACCTCGCATCCCTTCGAAGACGAGGATCTCACGGGCGAGTTCGACGCCCGAGCCGAAGACGACTGGGATTATGACTTCCAGTGCTATTTCCTTTACCAGCACAGGGCCGATCTCTACCCTCGCGTC
Source organism: Physcomitrium patens (assembly GCF_059467195.1). Classification (NCBI taxonomy): domain Eukaryota; kingdom Viridiplantae; phylum Streptophyta; class Bryopsida; order Funariales; family Funariaceae; genus Physcomitrium; species Physcomitrium patens. The sequence continues at coordinate 8,502,209 of NC_143432.1, forward strand.
GACATCCGTTGCGAGCAGATGATACCAGCTCTTCTGGAGGAGGCCGCCTGGCTTCTGAACCTGGGCGTCAGGCCTCAGACCAACTCGGCGTCCAAGGCAATTGGCTACGAAGAAGCCATGGAGCTCCTGCTGGAGGCACGCCAGGCCGATGGGGTCATCTCCCAGGAGAGGTTCCTCAAGTTCGTGGCTTTGTTCCAGCACAACTCCAAGGGTCTGGTGCGCAAGCAGATTGCATGGTTCAGGACCCACAGTCGCAGCGAGGTGCGCAAGTTTCGGTGGCTGCAGGCGGGTGGACCGGTGGAGGAGATGATGGAGGCACTGGTGGAGGAGTACGCGCGAGCACCTGGACAGCCCACGCTAATCGCATCGGGGGAGGAGTTGAAGACTAGGAGCATGAAGGAACAGAAGCGCATGAAGAGCTACAAGCCGACGCTGAAAATCTACAGCGATGCAGCAGCGGTTGCGGGCTGTCTGGCGTGGATAAAGTCCACTCAGGGTGGCCGACGGGAGCCTTCCGGGCGACTGAATTAGTTGACCATACAGTCTCGGAAGAGTTCGGACGTGGGGCTTTGGTGCGGTGGCCTGAGTTCTCAACGCGGAACTGAATCTTCCTGTGCCCAGGCCCTATTTTGAGTCCAGCGCGGGCTTCTGGGCAGTGCCGACAAATCCTGGCGCGACTGCTCGGTGTGGGCACAGCTGCGGTAGATAGTCGTCGGCTAGCGGAGACAGCGCCGGTGTCGGGGCGATTCCTCAAACTCGGGATGTGCTTCACCACATTGTCCCGGCGGTTTGGCGGCAGTTTTGGTAAGGTCCAGACATCTAGGCTGCGGAATTGCGTAGCCTCCGGTCGACGCGACGGTGGGCGGCAGTGGAACACGCACCGCTGCCACATTTTGCTTCAAGGTCGGCCCGTGATTGCAACGGTTCTTGGAATGGTGCCGTGCTCTCTCGAGCCACTTCCGCAAGAGGTGGGGTGAGGTCACTGTGCGCAGAGGGCCTGCCCGCTGGTCACGGTTGGTAGTGGCCATGGGAGGCAAGGATCCCCGAGGGTGGTGATAGGAGGTTACTGCTGGAGGAAATGGGAAGTTTGATCCGGAAGAACAGTAGGTGACGAGATTACCTGCCTGTGGAGCATGCAGTGATGTCGCGAGGCGGCGAATTTCGGGCACCAGAAGTTGAACTGAATCGGGTCAACCTGGTGACCGGATCAGTCGACGTATGCTAGTTTCGGGTTATCCGGAAGTGATTCCCGTGTTTCTCTTTCCTGCAACTGGGCAATCTTTTGTGGCTACTTGACTTTTGTTGAGAGGTATGAGCAGTCTACGTTTGGAAGTAATGCATTCGCGTGTTGCTTCGTTTCAAAACTCTGTGCGTGTACGATTTGGCAGACGCTCAGTTTCTGTGGTAGTGTCGCATGCATAGTAGCCCGCCGACCCGAACATGAGGGTTCCAAAGTTGGTGCATTTTTGGATGAAGTCATTCATTCAACTGTCTTCTTACGAATGAATCTGACCTTTTGTTGTAAATAAATGAATGCAGTATTACGGATTGGTTAGTCTTATACTTAGTGATCACTGTAAGCGTAGGGATGTGTGATATTGCTCGCAGCATCTTGAATACAGACTGTAAAGTGATTGGAAGTGCATTGCACCGATTGAATACAGGTCACTGCGTGTGACGTTGTTAGTGTATAACTGAGGAGAGTTTTTATGTTCAATAGGTTATGAGCCTCTACTGTGCTTAATTGATGTGCTTGCCGAAAATATTAATTTTTACATTCTTGCTTTCCACTATTGATTATTAATCTTGAAATAAATAGTACTGCTCCTTCTTTTTCTAACTCTTTCCGTTTGCTAATGCAAAAGGAGAAAAGAAAAAAGTTTGGTGTCAAGGTTTTCAATGGCGACCATTTTTCTGTCTGGTTGTACCATTTGAAGATTGCGTTTCAATCAAAAAAGGTGATTAACGTAGTCACTGGAATTGAAAAGAGACCAGCAGTTACACCAGGTACACGGAATAACAATGAATTGCAAGAACAAATCGACGCATGGGACCAGAAGAATGCAGATTCTTGTATGTTGATTAGATTGGGAATATTTTCAAGAGTATACTTGAAGTTAGCAAGTTGTTCCACTGCCAAAAATATGTGGACAAAGCTATGTTCAATTGACCTTCAGCGAACCGCTGAAAACGTGTTTCAATTATAGGAGAAATTATATGACCACAAAATGTCCCACACTAACGATATTAGTTCTCACATACAAAACATTGAGACAGTGGCGCTGCTGCTCAAAGACCTTAATAGCGAAATTCCAGAACACATGATTTTTTCAAAAATTATGTTGAGCTTGCCACCAAGTTGCAATAGTATACTTGTTGCGTAGACAAATGTCCACAAGGAAGAGCAAGATGTACCAGCTCTCCAGGAGCGACTTCTGTGCCACTAGACCTTATTGCGAATCCAAGGTAATTTTGGATGAGTTGGGAGATTTAGCTTTCTTTACAGGAGCACAAGCTCAAAACCCGGATCCATCAACTGCCGTGAACATCAACGCAATGTGAATTGTCTTTGCGACTTGAAGAGTAAAACTCGTTGTTTTAACTGCGGTGAAAGAAATATGTGGTCCATTGATTGTCTGCTTCGGAGAGGTAATTCGTCGTCTTCTTCACGTAACACACTTAGTGAAGCCAATATTACCAAAAGCCTTTAATGTTACTCGAGCTCTAGTGACAGTAATAATACACCGGCGAAACATAAAATTGATTTCTTTGGATAACACAAATGATTTTGAATTCATGACTTCAACCTTTACTTTGCATGCCTACTTGGTGATGTCCAATAGTAGAAATTGATATGCTGATTCCGTCGCAACAGAGGACACAACTGACCGCAGCAAATGATTTCATTCATTCATTCAAAGGAGAATGACATGTTAACTCTAGGCATGTGGTTGCACAGATTATGTTACAAAGTGCCATAATTTGGCATTCCAAAAGTATTTAAACAATGTTGCTATTAGTCATGAGTTTAGCACCATTTATGCTCCACAATAGAAACAGATTTGTAGAACAAGACAATTGTACCATAATAAAAATAGATTTATAGAACAAGACAATTGTACCATAATAAAAATAGATTTATAGAACAAGACAATTGTACCATAATAAAAATAGATTTATAGAACAAGACAATTGTACCATACTTTATTTAAAAACTATAAGATCTACTTTATACAAAATAAATTTATAGTTGTTGCTATGGAGCAATTTATATTCTAAATCACACTATTAACTAATAAATTAGACATAAAACTTCTTTTGATTTATGGACTTATAAAAAGAATCATTAGTAGCTCATTATAAGGCTTTTAGTTGCCTTCCTTATGTCCATGTTAATAAATTAAAATAGACCAAGCTTGATGGTAAGAATACATTCATAATATTTATGAATTATTTTCTTTTAAGTAAAGCATGTTGATCATAGGATTTGATATCAAACAAAGTTATTGGAAGCTTTGATGTTTTATTTGATAAAACTTTAAGAAGTTATAATCCATATAATTTTTTATTTTATGATCTTCTTTCAATGCTCAATGTTGAGATTGATCCATCTTAATCTCTAATCGTCATGAGAGTTCATGCATAATGAATCCATAGAATTTTGTACTAAGTTTTGTACCAAGTTTTGCATTGCACATATTTTGAATTGATAAATATATTTACAAAAGTTAAAGAATCTTTTTAAGTAGTGGAAGATTTATAAATTAAAATTTCTAACAACCAAGAAATTACACAATTAATATGAGGCCTCAAAATGTTAAGAGTTTCTATCCATAATGATCCTACTTAAGATCAATATATTCTACCGCAACATTAATGTTATAAATCAATACCTCAAATATTAAATTCTTTATTTTGCATACTAAATTATTTTATTATAGCTTTTGATACTTCAACAACTTATTTAGGTGTAATAGAAGCATGTTTTTTTGAACTCCAAATTTTTAATGATACCTTAGATTTATCAAATTTTATACAATAGATAAATGCCATGCAAATCAAATATATATTTTTTTTTATCAATAAAACTAGAGATCTATAACCACTACCAAATGATTATAAAGCTATTTGATATGAATAGATATAAACATAAATATAAATCAATTGGAAAAATTGACAAATATAAGGTTTGGCCAATTGCAATACGATTCACATAAAATTTTGGTGTTATGCTAGAAAGAGGTATAATATATAAAAAAAAATATTTGTATATATATATATATATAAATCAAGATAGATTAGTATGAACTTGAGATAGAGTGGTATGGTGCTAAAGTAAAGAAATATGGAATTGAGGTGGAGTGATATAGGTAAGTATCAATTTTTGGACTGCTTTCTCCTTCTCCTTTGTTCAAACTCTCTCCTCCTCTTATGAATAATCAATCACTCTTTAAGGTTTTATTTTGGAGGTTTTTTCATATTATATTTTGAACTTGGTTTTGAGATTTTGAGAAGTTATTTCTTTCTTTATAAAATTTCTAAAGACCTCTCACTTACTCTAAGAGGAATTAATATGAACCAACAGTATCTTTTTGGATAAAAAAAGAGCCAATCAATCTTCAAGGTTTTTTTTTAGAGATTTTTTTATAGTGTATTTTGAATTTGGATTTGGAATTTTAAGAAATTTTTCTTCTTTTTATAAGCTTTTTGAAAAGCTCTCATTTACTTCAAGAAGAGTTGATATAAAACTATGGTGTCTTTTTTTTTATAAAGAGGAATCATTTACCTTATGCTAACATAATTTATGGCTTTTTTTGCTCATAAAGTATGTTATAGAGAATTTTAGGAAGTAAAATTTGGTATATATATGTATGAATTAAGTAGCATCCTAAAGAGCCATCACATGCTAAAATCTAATAAAGTATAAAGCTATGGCATTTATTTGAGTGAAAAAAAGAGTGTCAACTATTACATACTATCAAGAGCTACCATATATATATGAGGTAGTAGACTTCATTTGAATGAAAGGCAATGTTTGACCATATCTAGCTATAGCAAGAAACTCTATGTTTTCTTGAAATAAACTCTCACCTTGACACCAACATTAATATTTTTAAAACATTTAGTTCCATTGTCAAACTTCATTCTATTAGTATTTTTTTAACAATTACAATCACACAAAATATTAAATTATAATAAGTTGATATTGAAAAAATATTTTTAAAATAATAACTTGAATAAAAAAAATACATGTATCAATTTAAGGATTATAAATAAAGAAATCTTTGCCATTTATTTTTTAAATTCTAAAAAAACATCTATAAGTTATAAGACTATAAGACATAATGCAAGATAATAGAATAAAAAATTTAATGCTTTTATTAAAAAAATAATTTATATCTTTTAAAATAAATTTATTCATACATTATAATTTTTACGATAAATTATATATTGTATTTGGCATATTTATAGATAATAATATATATTATAATAATTTATTACTCTTGATTTTTATCTTTGTAAATTTTTTAATATTAATTTTGTACATGATCCAAATAATGGCAAAAATCAAATTAAATATGTATATGTCCTTGTTGGTGGAATAAGTCAACAATAAGAATTAATCACAAATTCATCCATTGTATCCAAGCTCATTGCCATGGTTGAAGCTACCAAAAAAGTAATTTGGTTGATCTAGATTATTACAAAAACTAGCCTTAATAGTTAATAGTGTTCATGCTAGTTCTATTTTTTTGCAACAACCAAGGTACAATTACATTGGTCAAAAATCTAGTATTTGGAAAAAAACATGAAAAAATTAAGTACTTCTTTATTTGCAACCTTTGGAAAAAAACAATAAATTGATTTTAAATATGTAGCTCCTTAAAATTAGCTTACTAATGTCTTTACCAAAGCCATTCTTTGAGATCATTTTCATAAACTTTGAACTTTGTTGGAAGTCGACACTTCTATTGCAGTGCAGGGTGAATGGGAGATAAGACAAAACATTCGGCAAGAAGAAAGGTGCAATGAACTAGTGGGAGTGTTAGATGAAGTCATTCATTCAACTTTCTTCTTATGAATAAACCGGACCTTCTGTTATAAAATAAATCAATGTAATATTACGGATTGATTAGTCTTTTACTTAGGGATCACTGTAAGCGTAGAGGTGTGTGATATTGCTCGAAGCATCTTGAATACAGACTGTAAAGTGATTTGAAGTGCATTGCACCGATTGAATACAGGTCACTTGGTGTGACGTTGTTCGTGTATAACTGAGGAGAGTTTTTATATTCAATACGCAGAGCATCACGATCGCCTTTCTCACTGTACTTTAATCTGATGTATCAATGCCCGAAATGTTCGACGGGCATCAGTCACAGAATCACAGCAGCAATCTGATGATCTGTAGCGGATCGCTATCATATCCACATCGCAGTCGGTGTTTACGTTCAAAGGTTCGACCTGCCGTCTGATTAGGAATGCTACGAAAAGTACGCCAAACTTTAGATTGCAGGGAAACCCGGAAGAGTGAGTTACAGACATTCAAAGCGCGCCATTCAATGTGTGGACCTACCAAGAAATGAGACTCTAGAACTCCAAAGAATCTCTATGTGATCGTTCTCACGCCACAACCATTCATATCAGTATCCAGTTGGAATGCAACAACGGCAACAACTCTACTGGACGCAGTCATGTTCCAATACAGTCGCACTATCCTAATCACTATCAAGTCAGGCTAGAGAATATACAGTGCTGATGAGGTTGGAGATGCGTTGCGCATCGAAGATTCCATCGGAAGCTGCTAACCCCTATCACTGCAGCTACATCAAGCCTTTGACACCTCTTCGACTCAACCTTGGTAGTCGGCGACCATTATTGAAACCTCAAGCCTGTGCCTCATCACTGTGGATCCGCACTATGTGTTCATCTACAAATGGGTGGGAGAGAGGTGAACTGGGCAAATCAGATTGCTCTGCTCCATTGTGAAAAGGATGCATCTGCCCTTGTCATTATAGACGAAGACGGGCTTCAGTTTAATGACGTTGTGATGGAATTCAGGGTCACATTTCAACAACCCGGATACAGGCCGTCATACGTATTTACACACATGGAGAGGCAAGAAGTTTTGTGGAGGGAAAGGGCCTCAAACATCAAACAAGAGGCTTGTTGCACACCACCTCTACTAGATTAGTGCAAGCAGGATAAAATTATATTTGTATAGTATTTGGTAGTCAGCCAAATCTCTGTCCAAATTTTTTTTCTTCTATGAATTTACCATTCAAATATTTTCATTGGTATTGTTTTTAAATACTCAAAAAACCTCAAAAAAATGCTAATATGAATTAAAGATATTGCTAATACTACCACAATTTGTGCTACTACTACTACTATGTCTTGCTTATTCTAAATTTATCCTAAATTATAGTTGTTTGTTTTTGAATAAGTTGAAATTGTTGGAGGTAGTTAGATTGCCTATGTATTAGATTGTATTGTCTTTTATAACAAAAAAAAAAGATTTATTATAAAAATAAATAATTATTTTTTTTATTCATAGATTTAAATTATACAAAAGAATTGGATGTTTTTTTCTATAAAAAAAGTTTTCTTAATCAAAAATAGAAATATATTATTTTTCTTTTTTTGCAAATAATTAATAGTCTTGAATAAAATTTGATTTAATAATTTATAAAATATCATTATATCATTATTAAAATAAAATATATTTAAATATTTTAAATATATAATCAAATAGAAATATAAAAATATCACTTCTTAATTTTTTTGCATGCTTGGTATTTCTATTTATTTGAATATAATCATTATATTTTTTTATTAGTTTATATAAGATGATATTATAAGTAAATATTTCTATTTTTTAAAACTTCATAATTTTAACATAATAAAAACATTTCTTTTTATCATTTTAAAAAAATATATACTTAATTTTATTCTAATTCATTCATTTATTTATTGTAGAAAAGAAGTCGTGATACATTCAAATAGTCATGTGTATACCACTATTGTTTGTTGAAGTAGTTTTTCTATAGATCTCACATACATAAGACAAGATTTTAAAAAAAAATAAGTATTATCACAACTTTCTCAAACTGAAAGCATATGGAATTCTAACATAAATATTTTTCTATGTAGAGTGCAAGGTATGCTCAGAAGTCGTGTGATTACTTTGCAATTCTAGAATTTGATGATAACCTTAAAAGTTGTTGATACAACATGTTTAATCAAACATATGCTTGTGAAGACATATAGAGCATCTTCTATGATTCATTGAGCTTGTGAAAAATATTTCATCAAAATATGTTGTATAAGCCATTTTTTACAAGCTATTTGTTTCATCTACTTATACTATTTGTTTGATTTATGCAATAGATTGACACATGCTACATTATTATATTATGTGCTATCTTACTTGAGAATGCACCGGGCATCTGGTTGTAGAAGATAAAATAATGTTTTGCAAGTATCCAGGTAGGCTAGTGGGTTTCAACCATCTAAATACAACTATTTCAGATTTCAATGTAAAAGCTTAATTCCAAAAAAAAATGCTTATAAATACTATTTTTAATAACTTCAAGATATTATAAATACAAGTCTTTTTTTATTTTTTAATTTTATTATTTTATTTTATTTTATTTTATTATTTTATTTTATTTTATTTTATTTTTTTATTAATTTATTTATTAATTTATTTATTAATTAATTATTATTATTTTTTTTTAAACTCTAATCCTAGACAACAAGCTTCGGCAAGCTATAATTCTCAATCTGACCGTCCGATTGTTGTAAACTTCTACCACTAGTGTCTTTGCAAGCCTTCTAAATGCTCAAGAAGTTTCAATCCAATCTAACTTACAGATTGCAAGAAAATGCAGTAAACCCACACTAATGTATCTTGACCGCCACCTAGAAGACCTAGACTTACCACACCAAAAGTTACCTTATTCCAGTTGATAGATCTCCAGATATTATAGAAATCCTAAACAACTCCAATCTGCTAACTTTCGATACCTCTTTACACTAATGGTCAAATAACCTCTATCTGTTCCGTCAGATTAACACAAATTTTTGCATGCACTTGGCATACTCAATCCTCTAGATACCTCTAAATTTTAACTGCATAAGTTTTTCTAATTTCACAAAATAGTCAAGAGTATCGGCTTTAATTTTATTGCAAAAAAAAAAAAAAAAAAAAAAAAAACCCAAATCACCAATAGAAACATTGACTTTTAGCAACGATTGCAAAAGTTCTCCCAAATCCTATGAAAATCCAATTCTATACCTTTTGAAGGAGCTTGAAGCTAGCTCTCCGTCTCCAAAATCGCGATCTGCGAATGCCCCTTTCTTTATCCTCTCCTCCCTTTTAACTCTGTGTGGTCCCTTTTTCTCCCGCCCTGGACTCCGAATTGGAACAGCCAACGACGCTTCCCTAAAATCCCTGTCTCTAAGAGGACTTTTCCGTGGAAAGGACGTTTCCTCTTAAATGGCATAGAGAACGGAACAGCTTGAAATGGAACCGAAGCCTCCGTATTCGGGACCTCATTGAGTTGCCCAACCAAGTCAGGTTTCATATTGTGTAAGAGGCCTACACCAGGACTTGGATTGGATGTCCCCGTAATTAGGTCAAATTGGCACTTCACATCAGACTCACCTGAATATTGAATTGGTCCTTTCTCTTTTTGCCAACTCTTGGTGAGAACGGCTCGAACTCATTCCATCCAATTTATTGGAGAATCTTGAGGACCTTGATTTATCTCCTCAATTTTTTCTTGGCTTTGAATCTGCTGATCCTATTTATTGAAATTGAATGGAGCATTACATTGCTGATAAGTATGCCTCGATTGCTTGCAATTCCTACACACTAGCGAGTAATCATCATTGGCTTTGGGATTAGAACATTCACTGGCATAATGACCAACCGGTCTACAATAAAAATGACAAAGTCGTCTTCTTGTACCTCCATCATGTATATTCGGTGTCTCAACTAGTATATACTTACTAGGGTTGTTCCATATAGGGTTGAAAAATGATCTTGATTGTTTCATTGGTACGGTGTCATATTACGTGCTTTCCTGCTCGAGAACGTGCTGAGCGTCTGGCTGTAGAAGGTAGTATAGAGATTCGCCAATATTCAAGCAGTTTATCGGTTTTTGACTGTTGGAATACAAATAACTGCAAGAATACACCATAAATCTATACGGATGCCCTTCGACTGCTTGTCGAAGTCCTTTTTGCCCCAGCCGGTAGGTCTCTAGATGTTACAGAGAACCCCGAACAACCCAAACTGCTAATCTTCGATACCGCTTTATACTCACGATCTTGTATCCATTGACTGTCTTGTTAGATTAATCCAATAAATTTCATTCACTCTGCATACTCAATCCTATAGACACCTTTTTAACTCTTCATCACAAACGTAACTCGATTTCACAAAACAGTCAAGAGTAATCAAACCCACTTCATTAAAAATCCTGATTCACCATTACAACACTGACTTCAGCAACGATTGCCTCAGTCTTCCCAAAACCCTATGAAGAAAAAAAACCCAATTCTTTGTCTTCTTTCCCCGCCCGAAGCATGAAGCTAGCTCTCCCCCCACAAATCCTAATGAAACCAAACTAGTGACCTTGAAAAGAACTTGAAGCTAGCTCTTCGATCCAAAAACCCTAATAAAACCAAACTAGTGACCTTGAAAAGAAACTTAAAGCTAGCTCTCTGATTCTTCAAAAAACTCTCCGATCTGAAAAACCCCCCCCTCCCATTTCTTAACCTTCTTCTTCTTTAACCCTAATTCTCCCCTCTTTCAAACCCTAGTCTCTGAATTTCTTCAATCTTTTGTCTTGGATCAGGAATTGGCTCCTTCCGTCTTGGATCCGGAATTGGCTCTCGCCGTCAGAGCTTTCTCCTTTGTTTTTACCTTTAAGAGATCCTTTTACCGAAAACAACGTTTCCTGAAACGGCACAGAGAACAAGACAGCCTGAAACAGAATCGAAACCTCGTAATCGGGACCGCATTGAGTCGCCCGACCAATTCAGGTCTCATATCGACTAAGAATCCAGTAGTAAGACCCGGATGTTCCCGTAATTGGATCAAATTGGTCCTTCACGACAGATCGGCTGAGGCCCGTAGTAAGACCTGGATTTTCCCGTAATTAGACTGCATTGGGTTGTCTGACCAATTCAGGTCTCATATTGGATAAGAGGACCCGGATTGGATTCTTGAAATTGGATCCAATTAGCTCTTCGAACCAGGCTCACCCGCCGTGTGAATTGGTCCTTTCCCTTCCTGTTGACTCCCATTATTGGAATCGAATGGAGCATTTCAGTATGCCTCGGCTGATTGTAATGGGGTGACTGAACTTGGCCACTCAGTATTTGCATTGGAGTTGGTCGTTGCTCTCAATATTCGAGGTAACTGAACATTAATAAAAGTCCCCTTTCTTTATATTTTCACGGTATACTCGTGTTACAACACGACATCCACCCCCTCTGAACCTATGCATCCTTTGGTATGCACCAATTTACCCAATTGCTGTTTGATTCAGAATATATCCTCTCCGTCTTTGTCTTGTTCATCTTCGTCACCTTCATTATTCAAATCACTTTCATCTTCTTGCTGCGGAATCTCTATACCTTTATTAAGGTCTTCCATATTCATCTCCGCATGTCTTCGTTTAAATATTTTTACTCGCTTCCCTGCAATTGGTATTTTCAATTGTGTACCATCTAACTCCCGTAATGAGTAAGTTGCATTATCATGAACAGTTGTTACTACATATGATCCAAACCAACGTTTTGAAAATTTTCGCAAAGTACTATGTTGATTATCCAGACTATTGTCATAAACAAGTACCCAGTCGCCTTCCTCGATTGCTTTTGGACTCAATGGATGTTCTTTATCGAATCGCGCCTTATTTTGTAACCTTGCTCTTTTTAACCTTCCCAATGCTATCTGGACATCTTCCGATCTTTGCTCCAATTGTCGAATCCTAATAGCCAGAAGTTCTTCCCTTGTCAATCCATCTTCCCATAGTAGCATACTCCAAGTAAGTACCTTTTCTTCAATCCGCATAATTGGTTTTCGACCTGTCATAAGTTCTACTGGCGTATATCCTGTCACCGAACTATGTGTTGTTCGATCAGCCCATAATGCAAATGACAAAAGCCGTGGCCACTCTTTAACTTTCCTATTACAAGCTTTAACTAATGCTTTCACAATCGGTGGGTGACCACGTTCGCTTTTTGCATTCCCTTCTGGATTATAAGCAGTAGTCAGTGATAGTTTAACTCCACATCTTTCAAAGAACTTACGAGCTTCTTGTGCATTTAATTCTCCACGATCTGCAGTGATTTTTCCTACGCATCTGTAGCGGCAAATGACATCTTCAAGCAAAAACCTACAAATCCTCTCTGTACATTTTGTCCTCAATGCTCTTTTTTCTACTTGATTTGATAAATCTTCACGAGCTAAAACCAAATATCTCATCTGCCATAACCCAACCGGCATAATAACCAAATCAACAACCCATTTAAAATGAATAGCCAGAGGATACGTAGGATGAAGACCATCTCCATGTCGGATATTAGAATATGGTTGACAGATTTCACATGATTCTACAAATGAGAGCACATCTCGATACATATTTTTCCACCAATATCGTTCCTTGAGTTTAGCAAAAGTAGCCCAGATTCTTCTATGCCCTGCCCATAAATTATCATGAAACTCCTTTAATAATTTTAATTTTTCTTCCTTTTTGCCTATCACTCGTTGTGGCATTCCAATTCCTTTCTTCGGTCTCTTCCATAAGAATCCATCTCGAAGTAAAAATCCATATGCTTTTTTTCTTATTTGTTTGAATTTTTCTATAGACCAATTCCCCTGCTTAGTCAAGGTATTCAAGTAATGACCAATATCCAATAATTCTCCTTCATAAGATTCTTCAAGAAATAGCTTATCTTCTCTGTTGAAATTTGATATTGAATAGAATTTCAATCCGACGTCATCAATGTCTTCAACCATTTCATCCTCCCTCTCGTATCTTGCTCGAGATAGCATGTCTGCTACTACATTGTCCTTCCCAGTAATATGCTTAAATTCTGGATTTAGTGACTTAATATAAGCAATCCATCTCAACATTGCAATATCTAGTGTTGAACAGTTAGTAATCATTCTAAGCAATGGCAAGCAATCTATTTCAATTACTACTACTGCCCCAATCAAATAGTCCTTTTCAGCTTTCATAGCCGAAACGACTCCCCAAAGTTCTCTTTTGACTTACGAATATGCACGCTGATGAATACTTAAAACTTTAGCCCCAAATCGAACTGCAAATCTATTCCCATTTGAATCATCTTGACCCACAGCCCATCCAATGGCAATTGGACTAGCGTCCACAGTAAGAATCACTAGTCTATTGCACTTATAATCAACCTTCCTCAATATTAGAGGTGACATCAATAATTTCTTCAATCTTTGTATTGCCTGAATATGCCTTTCTTCCCATTTAAATCGGTAATCCTTGCATAACAGTTCATATAATGGATCCGCTATGTGAGCAAAATGAGGGATCCAGATTCGATAAAATACACATGCACCCAAAAACCTGCGAACCTGTGTTAAAGAATCACAATCCTCTTTCATCCTTCTAATTGCATCAACTTTAGTCGGATCTGATTTTCTTCCGTAAGATCCACATAAATGTCCAACAATCACAACCTCTCGTACTCCAAATATGGACTTCATACCCGATAATGTAAGATGAACTTCTCCAAGCCAAGTTAAAATCTTTTCATAATCTTGTATATGATCAACAATATATTTGCGACATCCCCTCGTATCTAAAGTTTCATCCTTGTCTCTTTCTCTGCACCTTTTTATAGGAACATCATCCAGAAAAGGCATAGTCTTTTTCGGAATAAAATCTCTCAATACCTTATTCATCCCATTCATCATATGCACAACTGAGTTGGTCGCGCCTTGAGGAAGAGTGCACATTCTAACCAATCCAAGTAGTGTCCTCATTTTTGTCATATCTCTACTTCCTTCGGCAAGTTGAAATTGATCATAACCTGAATACAAGTCACCTATTGAATAGATCACCCTTCCAGCAAACGCCTTAGTAAATTCATCCACAATAGGTTCAATTCCTGCATTCCTGACAATTACTGCATTCACCGGTTGCATATCTTGAATAAACCATAGTGACCCATTCTTCTTAGGTACCGTAAACCATCAACTAGAATATGGTGCAAACGAGGGTTCCAATATTTTCATCTTTATCTTTTCTTTTAATAGCTCAACCAATTTAGGTAAATGTGCCCTCGGTACTGGAATCGGTCTTAGATTCCAAGGTACATGCGGTACAGTGAAGATAACCATAGGTGTTATAATATTTAGATCCACACACCCAATTTCATGAGATTCGAAAGCAAACAATCTACCTTGTTTAGCCAACATCTTTTTGAAGCAAGTAATTTCCTTCGGCAATAAAGAACCATTAGAACCAATCTTCAATTCTTCAAAAATCTCTTTAGTAAACTGATGTCCAATACTCATTGGATCTCTTAAACTTGCTTCTTTTGATGCTTCTCCCATTTGTTCTTTAGAATCTTCTGGTAATGGTCTGGTAACAGGCTTTAACTTCTTATCTGCCGTTTTATATCTCGTTTCTACAGTGACTTCTGATGCTTAAAAAGATTCAAGTATGGTATAAACTTCTCTTGAATGAATCTCAATAATCTTATCATTATCCCTTAACCCAATAGATGTAATCAATTCCAATGAATCTTCCAGTCCATTTTCTTCATAAACACCTAAAATCCTCTCATCATCTTGCAATGTACCTAACTTGCATAATTGTCCTTCAATATCATATAATTTTTTTCTTTCTTTTCTTTTAAAATCATCAACTTTCTTATACATAATATTTCTATTCTCCAAAATACCAATAAAACTCGCATCAAAGGCACCTTCATCTCGTAAGAATACCTCCTCTTTTGTACCTCTATAATCTCGCTTTACAGTGGTACCTCCCCAAAATCCTTAAATCCTTCAACAATCTTTGGCAATGGTTTCTCCCTCAACCTATCTCGATTCCGTTCATGGTTAGGACGTACTGTTAGAAATTATACAGCTTTCCTCTCATCCTCGCTACGTACCCTTGCATAAGCAGAACCATCGTCAAGTACTTTTGTTTCCATCTGTGTTGCCGTAATATAAGGTTGTCTTAAAATCAACGGATAAGACGTTGTATCTTGAACAAAGAAATGTTGCTCCATCGCAACATCCCCAATCCGAATTTTGACATCTGGACAAGCTCCATATAATTCGTCCCATGTGTTATTAGCTGCTCAAATTGTCCATCCATGTTCCATATCAATTGGCCATTTTTGCTTCTTATAAAGATCTTTAGACATGAGATTTATTTCAGAACCATGGTCGACTAAAGCAACTATTGGTTCTTCTATATCTCCTACTTTCACCAATACCTCAATAGTTGCTCTTGCCCAATGCTTTCGAGTATAATGGCTCAAAGTTTCCATTTCCTTGTCACTAAAATCTTCGAAACGTACTCGTTGATTATACCCATTCTTTTCATTTGTTGGTTGCTTGTAACCAATATCAACCTCTTCTTCATCTCTATATATTCTTGCATCAATAGCATAACTCATTCCAGTTTCGTCCATTAATTACATCTTTTGCTTAATGCTGTCAATGATAACATCCTGAAACTCCTTCTTTGCAATTCTCAAGACTTTTTTCAATGTGAATTCCACCTTAGCGTTTAATATACGTTCTTCCAACACCCCTTTCAAATTTGTTGCCGCTTCAATGTCAGAAAGTAACTTATAAGCAATTGATTTGCCTTTATCTTTTATCTCCTTTGTTTTTTGTCCCAATGATGTTGAGGTATCCTTTACAGGCAATTCTTGTGAAGCTGCCTCCCGAGCCTTGTCTCCTCGAGTTTGCCTCTTAGAAGAATTTCCTTCTCTAGTATCATCAAAATTTCCTCGTCTCTTTTTTTCCATCAAAGCTTCATGTTGGCTCTTAGCAATATATGCATGAACTGAAAGAGACTCAACAGGATCCTCCCAACCTGTTCTACCTCGTATTGTAGCTGCAGTTCTCAATAACGCTTCTCGAGGTAATTTCCCTTCTTGCATTGTAGAAACGGCAGAAGCCCAAAACTCACTAGTTTCCATACTTCTACCAATTTCATCATCTACTCTAGCACCATAACTTGCACTTTCTCGTATTGCTGTTTCATGCTCTTTTAAGTAATCTTGAACCAATGCTCTCATTCCTCCCTTGCCAAAATTGGTTTGAAGAAGATCCTCCCTATCTTTCAATGCTATCTTCCCATCTTTCCAGCAAATAATTCCTTGCCGTATCATATTATTAAATTCATTGCAATCTTTTCTAGTGTGTGAAGCATCATCACACCAAATGCATCTTTGTACATATCCTTGTTTTGAAACATTCTTCGAATTGTTTATAGAAGTATTCTCTTCAAGTCTTGCCAATTTGATTTGAAGATCTCGCATTCCTCGTATAATTTCTTCCATCTCCATATCTGCTTTCTTTGATAAAGATGTCGAAGGTTGAACTGTAGGCATTGTTGGTGGTGTTGTACGTACTAAAGCTTTGGGTACTTGTACTGTTTTTAGAATATTGCTCCTATCCTTCTTCCTTTCTTTTTTTGTAAGCAACCCCACCGCATCTTTAACGTTCTTCCACTTCGTTGTCAATCCTTCATCTTCTTCTTTGTCTTCAAGAAGGAGTTCTAATTTCCCTTGCAATTCTCCATCAGCAGCTTGAAGAAATAGATCAACTTTGTTCGGCTCCAATGTCAATTTTTCTACCTTCGACAATTGAGAGTACTGCCTCTCAAATTCCCTTAGTAGCTCTCTTGCTTACAAATTCTTATTGGGCCGTTCAATCCATTCCAGAAACAGCTTCTTAGTAACGCGATCAGCATCTTCCAAGAAATATTCGTCTTTCAATGCATGTGAAAAAACCTTCCATGAATTTCCATAATGATCCGTAATTTATGTAATGTGGTCTCTTATCTCCGGTATCATGGCAAGTCCAAATAATTCAACCATTTTTTTCTCAGAAACCCGATTTAATTCCATTTCACGAACATAATATCTTAAATACCTTGAAATATTCCTTCCATCAAATTGATCAATTTTATTGACCACTGCTTGCAATGCTTTGGTTGCCAAAGCTTCCTTTTGATCATTGCTTTGCTGTTGCTGCATTGATAATGAGAAGGCTTGAAATATACTAGCAATAGACGGATCCATGTGCATACCTTGTCCTTTAGAAGAATCCCCACCAGAAACTCCTTCCAAAAATCCTTCAAAATTTTTATTTTCGTTTTCCATAAAATAAAGATAAAATCAAACGAAATCCAATACCTTCCACCTCAAGCTTTCACGTCGGGTTCACCACTTTTATCGTATTACGTGCTTTCTTGCTTGAGAACGCGCTGGGCATCTGGCTGTAGAAGGTAGTATAGAGATTTGCCAATATTCAAGCAGTTTATCAGTTTTTGATTGTTGGAATACAAACAACTACGAGAATACACCGTAAATCTATACGGATGCCCTTCGACTGCTTGTCGAAGTCCTTTTTGCCCCAGCCAGTAGGTCTCTAGATGTTACAGAGAACCCCGAACAATCCAAACTGCTAATCTTCGATACCGCTTTATACTCACGATCTTGTATCCACTGAGTGTCTTGTTAGATTAACCCAATAAATTTCATTCACTCCGCATACTCAATCCTATAGACACCCTTTTAACTCTTCATCACAGACGTAACTCGATTTCACAAAACAGTCAAGAGTAATCAAACCCACTTCATTAAAAATCCCGATTCACCATTACAACACTGACTTCAGTAACGATTGCCTTAGTCTTCCCAAAACCCTATGAAGAAAAAAAATCCAATTCTCTGTCTTCTTTCCCCGCCCGAAGCATGAAGCTAGCTCTCCCCCCACAAATCCTAATGAAACCAAACTAGTGACCTTGAAAAGAAACTTGAAGCTCCCCCGATTCTTCAAAAAACTCCCCGATCTGAAAAAAAAACCCCCTCCCCCCCATTTCTTAACCTTCTTCTCCTTTAACCCTAATTCTCCCCTCTTTCAAACCCTAGTCTCTGAATTTCTTCAATCTTTTGTCTTGGATCAGGAATTGGCTCCTTCCGTCTTGGATCCGGAATTGGCTCTCGCCGTCAGAGCTTTCTCCTTTGTTTTTACCTTTAAGAGATCCTTTTACGGAAAACAACGTTCCCTGAAACGGCACAGAGAACAGGACAGCCTGAAACAGAATCAAAACCCCGTAATCGGGACCGCATTGAGTCGCCCGACCAATTCAGGTCTCATATCGACTAAGAATCCAGTAGTAAGACCCGGATGTTCCCGTAATTGGATCAAATTGGTCCTTCACAACAGATCGGCTGAGGCCCGTAGTAAGACCTGGATTTTCCCGTAATTAGACTGCATTGGGTTGTCCGACCAATTCAGGTCTCATATTGGATAAGAGGATCCGGATTGGATTCTTGAAATTGGATCCAATTAGCTCTTCGAACTAGGCTCACCCGTCGTGTGAATTGGTCCTTTCCCTTCCTGTTGACTCCCGTTATTGGAATCGAATGAAGCATTTCAGTATGCCTCGGCTGACTGTAACGGGGTGACTAAACCTGGCCACTTAGTATTTGTACTGGAGTTGGTCGTTGCTCCCAATATTTGAGGTAACTGAATATTAATAAAAGTCCCCTTTCTTTATATTTTCATGGTATACTCGTGTTACAACACAACAACGGAGGGTATTTATTTCGATGACGCTAGTGGGGTGACATTAACTGACCCTGAATATTGGCATTGGAATTGGCCACTATTTCTAACATCTAAGATGACTAAATATTAATAACATCTTTTCTATTATATTTTCACGATATAGTTGTGTTACAACACGACATCCACCTCCTCTAAACCTGTGCATCTTCTGGTATGCACCAAATAATCTAGTTGTTGTTTGATTCATAATACGTTCTCCAAGTCTTTGTCCAAATCCTTTTCATCATTTTTGCTATCAATGTCAAATTCATCTTCTTGTTGAAGAATATCTATATCTTCACTAAGGTCTTTAATATTTATTTCTATGTATCTTTGTTTAAATATTTTTATTCGCTTCCCTGCATTTGGTATTTTTAATCTTGTTCCATCTAACTCCCGCAATGAGTAAGTTGTATTAACATGAACAATTTTTACTTCATACGATCCAAACCATCGTTTAGAAAACTTCCTTAAAGCACTATGTTGATTCTCCAAGCTACTATCATAGACCAAAATCCAATCATCTTCTTTAATTACTTTAGGCATCAATCCATGGTACTTATCAAATCATGTCTTATTTTGTAATCTTGCTCTTTTTAACCTTTCTAATCCTATTTGCATATCTTCTGATCTTTGCTCTAATTTTTGAATTCTAATAGCTAGAAATTCTTCTCTTATCAATCCATCTTCCCATGGTAGCATACTCCAAGTAGGTACTTTTTCTTCAATTGGCAAAATTGGTTTTTGGCTTGTCATAAGCTCAATAGGCATATATCTTGTTACTGAGCTATGAATTGTTTGATCAGCCCATGATGCAAATGACAAAAGTCGTGGCCATTCTCTAACCTTCTCATTACAAGCTTTAATTAATGCTTTCACAATCGGTGGGTGACCACATTTATTTTTTACATTTCCTTCAGGATTATAAGCAGTAGTCATTGATAGTTTAATTCCACATCTTTCAAAGAATTCACAAGCTTCTTGTGCATTTAATTCTCCATTATCTGCAGTGTTTTTTCCTATACATTCGTAGTGACAAATAACATCTTCAAGCAAAAATCTACAAATTTCTTCCATAGTTTTTTATTCTCAATGCTCTTCTTTCTACTTGATTTGATAAATCTTCATGAGCAAAGACCAAATATCTCATTTGCCATAATCCGATTGGCATAATAACCAAATCAACAATCCATTTAAAATAAATAACTAGAGGATATGTAGGATGAAGACCATCTTGATGTCGTATATTAGAATACGCTTGACAAATTTCACATGATTCTACAAATAAGAGCACATCTCGATACATATTTTTCTACCAATATCATTCCTTAAGTTTAGCAAAAGTAGTCCAAATTCCTCTATGTCCTACCCATAAACAATCATGAAATCCCTTTAATAATTTTTGTTTCTCTTCCTTATTGCCTATCACTCTTTGTGGCATTTTAATTCGTTTATTTTGGTCTCTTTCATAAGAATCTTTCTTGAAGCAAAAATCCATATGCTTTTTTTTTTATTTATTTAAATTTTTCTGTAGACCAATTTTTTTGTTTAGTCAAGGTATTCAAGTAATGATCAATATCTAATAATTTTCCTTCATAAAATTCTTCAAGAAATAACTTATCTTTTTTGTTAAAATTTGATACTGAATAGAATTTTGATCCAACATCATCAATGTCTTCAACTGTTTTTTCTTCTCTTTCATATCTAGCTCTAGATAGCATGTCTCCTACTAAATTATCTTTTCCAGCAACATGCTTAAATTCCGGATTTAATGAATTAATATAAGCAATTTGTCTTAACATTGCAATATGCGGCATTGAACAATTAGTAATCATTCCAAGTAATGGCAAGCAATCCATTTCAATTACTACAGTTGTACCAATCAAATAATCCTTTTCAGCTTTCATAGCCAAAACAACTTCCCAAAGTTCTCTTTTGATTTGTGAATATGTACGTTGATAAGTATTTAAAACTTTAGTTCCAAATCGAACTGCAAATCTATTTCCATTAGAATCATCTTGACCCACAACCCATCCAATAGCAGTAGGATTGGTATCCACAGTAAGAATTACTTGTCTATTACAGTCATAATCAATTTTTCTTAAAATTGGAGGTATTACCAATAATACCTTTAGCTTCTGCATTGCTTTAGTATGCTTTTTTTTCCATTTGAATCAATAACCCTTATGTAATAATGTACCACGGCCCCAATCATTTTGAGCTTTAGCTTGATACAACCACGATGGCCCCAATAAAATTGGATATGACAATATAGAGCTTTGCAATTAGAAAATAATATAATCAATTTTATAGATAATTTCCGCAATTACTGTATCAATACTTCGTAAAATATCCATAGATTTAACTTGACTGGAGTCAGCCATTCTCAAAACTACTGTAGTAGGCAATAAGTGATCTAAATCCAACTCCTCCATTGTAGCGGCATTCATAAGGTTTACACTAGATCTTCCATCTACTTGCACTCCCGATAATAACACTCCATCAATTGAGACATCAATCGTTGATACATCCAAATCGGGATTCAAACTTATTTCTTGGATTTCTTTATTTTGAGATTTGTGACAAATTAATGAGGAATTCAAGATAGTTCGACATTCAGGTGCTACCGCCAATAGTTGCTTCATAGAGATCATGGACTGTATGGTACCCAAATCTTTTAAAATATCATATGATTCTGTATTAGTCTTAATTCCCAATGTCCATTTTTTCTTCTTAGTCTTAGACACCAACGCAGATAAATTATTTTTCTCTATGTTGGAAATCGGTAAAGCTATTGGAACTAAATTTGATGGAGCCTATAAAATTGGTTCTTTCAATGGATAAGATTGTTCTCCAAACTAGGTTGATATTGGTTCCTTAGAATTCACACCTCTTAGAGGATCTTTCAATGGAAAGGGTGTTTCTCAAAACTTTGTAGAGAACAAAACAGCTTGAAACAAAACCGAAGCATCTATAATTGGTACCTCATTGGAGTGCACAATGGATTCTAGTCTTATACTGAGTAAGGGGCCCATGTCAAGACTTGGATTGGATGGCCCCATAATTGGGTCCAATTGGTCCTTCGCTTCAGGATCACCCAAATGTTGAATTAGTCCTTTCCTTTTTTGCTGACTTCTTATAAGGACACCTTAGACTACTTCTACCTGATGAACTGGTGAATTTTGAGGACCTTGATTTATCTCCTCCATTGTTCCTTGGCTTTGGATTTGTTGATCTCAATTATTGAAATTGAACAGAACATTACATTGCTGATAAGTATGTCCCAACTACTTGTAATTTGCACATACTGGCGCATAATCATCATTGGGTCTGGGATTGGGACATTCATTAGCTTAATGATCAATTTGTCTGCAACAAAAATAACGAAGTGGTCTTCTTACACCTTCATCCGGCATATTGGGTGTCTCCACCAATATATCCCTACTAGGCTTGTTCCATGTAGGATTAGAAAATGATTCTGGTTGTCTTGTTTATACGAAAGATACTTGGTTCGATGACGCTGGTGGAGGATATTGTTGATACTTCTACTACTCATTCCTGTAGTTCAGGGGGTTTGATGTAGATCCTTGATTAAAATTGGAACTTTAAAAATTATTGAATGTTCAATTTTGTCAATTAGATCGATTTCTATTCCATCCATATGTATTTTCCATTTGAACTTGATTGACTTTCCACTAAGTTGGTGGGATCATGGTCTGATTACTGAATTGTTGTTGCTTTTGTAAATGCTAGCAGTTTTGGATAGGATGCTTTTTTCCACAAAATATACATGGAATATCCATTTGTATAGGTGATGGACATTCCATATCAAAAAGACCTTGTCTCTTACAATTATTACACCATACATTAAGTCTCGTATTAAAAGGCTTATGTCGTTTATCCTTATCTTTAGCCAAATTCACAACCAATTTCTTTATTCAAAAGCTATATCTTTTAAAGTTGTTGGCAATCATCTCAACCAAATATCTTCAGTTCTACCATTATTAGCCACGTAGGCTGTCAAGAATTGAGATATATGGTTATCGGGATCAGAGCCCAGCCAACCACTAAAAGTAGGTAATTATGCCATACTTGTAGTTCGGTCTCCTACTGCTTCCATTTGTATTGCAATTGGTACTTCAAGCACTCCAACAGCCATTAGTATTATCACTGGTCTCCTTACTATTTGAATCTGAATTTTTCTTCCTTTGATTTTTCTTAGACCTACAATTCCTTTTTGTCGTTCCAATAGGATATTTCTTATGCGTAATTGCTCCTATCTTTTTTTCGTTTGTCGATTAATTCTTTAATGATCCTTCCCCCCATAATTATCACTCATAATCTTTCCTTCTTCTTTATAAAATCAATATTTCCTAGAATTATAACTCATATATTTGTAATCCTAAAATTGATTCTTCTCACGTTCTCATCCAATATATAATTCCATCTCCCATACAATCAATTTCTAACATTTCATATTATTATTATTTTTTTGGCAGTGGCACCAAAATGTTCTTCTTGTTGCATTCAAGCTTCAGTAGACCAAAGCAATTGAACTAATAGAGGTGGGTTCGAACAAGGAGAAAGACTGATTATATGAATTGGGTCTCTTAGTATCGCAATTGATTGTACTCTAGCTATCTAAAATCAATTATCAAACTACAAAACATCGAGGCTTACTACTTTCGTCTTAATTCAATCCATAATCCATTCTATGATTATCAATTCAACAATACTTCTCTCAATCAAAATTCTTCATAAGCAAATAATAAAAAACATAAAGAAGTAGCACCAAGCTTACCACGGCTTACAACTCTTACAATCTGGCTCTCAGCTTACAACTCTCACATTCTGGACCTCGGCTTACTTTCTTCAATCTATTTATCCTACCAAAAAGATGATCCATCAGCCAATGGATTCCAAAGGTTATGATCCTTTGAATTCTTAACAATTAATTCCACTAACAACCTACTGTTACCAACTAAATTATCTAATCATCAATCTAATTCTCAAGGTTATCAATAACCAATCAATAACTTATCAAAAAGTTTATTTACCTATTCTACAAGAAGATAAAACAATTTTTTGCAAATATCCACGAAGGCTAGTAGGTTTCAACCATCTAAATACAATTATTTTGGATTTCAATATAAAATCTTAATCTCAATATAAAATATATAGAAATACTGTTTTTAAGAACTTCAAGATATTATGAGCACAATTCTTTTGTTATTTTTTAGTTTTATTTATTTATTTTATTTTATTTTATTTATTTATTTATTAATTTATTTTTATTTTTATTTTTTTAAATCCTAATCCTAGATAGCGAGCATCGGCAAGCTATAATTTTCAATTTGACCATCCGATTGTTGTAAACTTCTACTACTAGTATCTTTACAAGCCTTCTAAATGCTCAAGAAGTTTCAATCCAATCTAACTTACAGATTGCAAGAAAATGCCGTAAACCCACACTGATGTACCTTGATTGCCACCTAAAAGTCCTAGAATTACCACGCCAAAAGTCACCTTATTCCAATTGGTAGATCTCCTGATATTACAGAAACCCTAAACAACCCCAATCTTCTAACTTTCGATACCTCTTTATACTAAGGGTCAAATAACCTCTATCTGTTCCGTCAAATTAACACAAAATTTTGCATGCACTTGGCATACTCAACCCTCTAGACACCTCTAAATTTCAACTGCAGAAATTTTTCCAATTTCACAAAACAGTCAAGAGTATCAGCTTTAACTTTATTGCAAAAAAAAAAAAAAAAAAAAAAAAATCCAAATCACCAATTCAAACACTAACTTTCAGCAACAATTGCAAAAGTTCTTCCAAATCCTATGAAAATCTAATTCTACACCTTTTAGAGGAGCTTAAAGCTAGCTCTCCATCCCCCAAATCTCAATCTCCAAATGCCCCTTTCTTTATCCTCTCTTCCTTTTTAACTATGTGTGGTCCCCTTTTCTCTTGCCCTGGACTCCGAATTTGAACAGCCGACGGTGCTTCTTCAGAATTCTTGTCTCTAAGAGGATCTTTCTGCGGAAAAGACAATTCCCCTAAAATGGCACAGAGAACGAAACAGCTTGAAATAGAACTGAAGCCTCCGTATTTGAGACCTCATTCGATTGCCCAACCAAATCAGATCTCATACTGGGTAAGAAGTCCATACCAGCACCTAGATTGGATGTCCCCGTAATTGGATCAAATTGGCCCTTCACATGAGACTCACCAAAATATTGAATTGATCCTATCTCCTTTTATCAATTCCTAGTAAAAATAGCTCGGACTCATTCCACTCGATTTATCAGAGAATCTTAAGGACCTCGATTTATCTCTTCAATTTTTTCTTGGCTTTGGATCTGCTGATCCTATTTATTGAAATTGGACAGAGCATTATATTGCTGGTAAGTATGCCTCGACTGCTTGCAATTCCTACACACTAACGCGTAATCATCACTAGCTTTGGGATTGGAACATTCATTGGCATAATGACCAACCTGTCTGCAATGAAAATGATGAAGTGGTCTTCTTGCACCCCCATCATGCATATTAGATGTCTCCACCAGTATATACCTACTAGACTTGTTTCATATAGGATTGGAAAATGATCTTGATTGTTTCATTGATAAGGAGGGTACTTGATTCAATGACGTCGATGGAGTGACATTAAGTGACCCTGAATATTGGCATTAGAATTGGCCATTGTTTCTAACATTTAAGATGACTAAATATTAATAATACCTTTTTCTTTTATATTTTTACCATATAGTCGTGTTACAACACGACAACGTGCCTCAATCAAAATTGCTTACACACTTAGTGTATATTCACTGAACAAAACAACCTATTGTAAAGCCTCTGTACACTTGTGATATAAGTGACCATTAAGGTCTACATCAATTCTTTGACCACAAGAATTTAATGTGTTCAAAGTACTAAATATAATTCTTGAAGGTTTCTACTTCATTTCAGATCATGGTTGTCTTCAATTTGTACAAAATGTATAGTTGATGCAAGCTTTCTATTCATTTGTCTTGCATTCCAATCCAAAAATTACAAGATCTTGACCATTTGCAACACTTAAGTGAGCATTGCTCCAAAAATACAATCACATAGAGCAATAAGAATTATTGAAGTTTAATATACACAATAATATAAAATATGACTATTATTACACATGAGTAATTGTACTTGAATCATTTTATAATATCATATAAAAAATCTTGTAACATTAGAATCCTTTAGTTTTACTATCTTTTTGATTATTATCTATATTTTTAAGATAATTTACTATTATATTTTAAAATAAGATCTCTTATAATATAATTTTTTTTCTTTCATTTATTAACCATGTTATATTACAACATCCATCCTTCTTGAAACTATGCATTCGAATATGCACTAAGTATTTTTTATTAAATTGATATAGAGTTTTTTTCAACTTGGTCAAATTCTTGATTTTTAATTTGTTTTTTTTTTTTCTATCTTAAGGTCTTGTATTGGATTTTGTTCTTTATAAAAACAAATGTCTTCACCTCTTTGTTTAAATAACTTGATTTGCTTCCCTACTATAGGTATCTTAACTTTTGTACCATGAAGTTCTCCTAACAAATATATTCCATTATGATATATTTGTTTGACAACATAAGGCCTAAACCATCTCTTTATAATTTTTTTTGTTGTATCATATTGTTTATTCAAGTTATTATCATAAACAAACATCCAATCACCATCTTCAATTGCCTTAAGTCATAATCAATGTATTTTTCAAATCTTTTTTTATTCTTTTTTTTTACTTCTTTCAACATCTTCATTACCGCTTCAGTATCATTAGGTCTTTTTTTTAATTGTTGAATTTATAATACTAAAAATTCTTCTTTATTGAGATCATTCTTCTAAGATATTATATTCCATGTAGGTACAATCTCTTCTATTGGTATAATTGATTTTTGTCCATACATTAATTTACAAGGTATATAACTTGTTATTGAATTATAACTTGTGCAATCAGCCCATAGTGCAAATGATAGTAGTCTAGGCCATTCATATGCTTTGCCATTGCGTACCTTTATAAATGCCTTAACAATAGATGAATGTCCATGCTTATTCTTACTATTATCTTCTGGATTATACATTGTTGTTAAAAAAAATTTAATTCCTATTCTACTAAAAATATTTCATGCTTTCTTTGCATCCAATTCACCTCTATTAGCTATAATTTTTTCAATACAACCATAGTGACAAATAACATCTTCTAATAAAAATTGACATATACCTTTAATATCTTTTGTTTTTAATTCTCATCCTTCAACCATATTTGATAAATCTTCTCATACAAGTACCAAATACTTTATTTGTCTAAGATCCATAGGCATTGCCACTAAATCTACTATCCACTTATAATGTAAAACTAAAGGATATATTGGATATAATCCATTTCAATGCCAAATATTTGAATACACTTAGTAAGTTTCATAAGATCCTACAAAAGTTGCTACGACTTTGTACATGCCCTTCTATCAATATTTTTTTTAAATTAGTAAATATTGCTAAAATATCTTAATGTTCTACCTATAAACTTTCATAAAATGCTTTAATAATCTTTTAATGAGCTTCTAAACCACATATAATTTGTTGTGATATTTTTTATTTTTTTTAGATACTTCCATAAATATCTATTACGTAAAAAATATCCATAGGCTTTCTTACAAATTTTTTTAAATTCTTAATCTATCTAATCTTTTTGTTGCTTTAATGTGCTTAAATACTCTCCAACATCTTTCCATTCTCCTTTATATAAATGTCTTTAAAATATTTCTAATGGTGTATTCAAACATATACCTTCTCTTTTTGATAATATTTTAGTATAAAAATTTATATCCACATCATCTTCCAAATTAATCATATCTTGTTCATTATAATATCTTGCTTTAGATAACATATCTGCAATTGAATTTTCTTTCTTTGCATTGTATTTAAATTTTGGATTTATAGATTTAATCTATACTATTTAGCTTAAAATAGAAATATTAGAAATTAAAAAATATATAATTATATTGAGTCTAAATTAAAAAATCTATTTTTATAGCTATTGATGGATCAATTAGATATTCTTTTTTATTTTTTATAGCTATTACTTCATCCCATAATTTTCTTTTGATTTATATATATTCCCTCTACTTAATATTTAAAACCTTTATACCAAACCTTATAACATATATATTCTCTTGTTCATCATCTTATCAAATTATCTAACCTATTCTTATTGGACTTACATCAATTCTTAATACCATTGGCTTTTTATATTTGTAATTTATTTTCTTCAAAATTGGAGGTAAAGAAAGAATTTTTTTCAATTTTTCCATAGCTTTTCTTTGTTCTCCTTTTCATTGAAATTTTTTATTCTTTCTTAACAATTCATACAATAGATCTGCTATATACGCAAAATAATGTATCTATATAAGATAAAAAAAATATGCTGCTAAAAACCTTTTGACTTCTGTTGAATTTGTGCATTCTTTCATTTTTCTTATAATATCAACCTTTTCTATATTTGGCTTGTATCCATATAATCTATATATGTATTCTACCACCAAAACTTCTTTTACTCCTAATATTGATTCTGCTCTTAATAAGATTAAATAAACTTTTTTTAATCTTGTCAAAATCTTTTCACAATCATGAATATGATTGGTCACAAAAATTTTACATCTCTTGTAATTCAATATTTCATCTTTTCTTTTTTCTTTACATTCTTTAATTGATGCATCATCTAAAAAACATATTTTAATTTTTAAAATTAAATCTCATAATATTTTATGCATTCCATTCATCATATGAGCCACAAAATTTGTAGCCTTTTTTGGTATCGTATACATTCTAACTAATCCTAATGGTGTCTTTATTGTTGTCAAATCTCTACTTTGTATTACCAATTGAAATTAATCATATCTCAAATAAAGATCTTCTATAGAATAAATTATTCTTTTGGCAAATGCCTCTGCAAATTCACTTACAATTAGACTTGAGTCCATGTTTCTAATAGCTACTTTATTTACTAGTGGCATATCTTGAATAAACCTCAACGTTCCATTTTTCTTAAGTACTATGAACCATTGATTGAAATATGGTGCAATAGATGGTTCTAAAATTTCTATCATAATCTTTTCATTAAATAATTAAACTAACTTTGTCAAATAGGTGATTAGAACTAGAATTAGCCTTAAATTCCATGGTTCATGTGGAATTGTGAAAATACCATAAGTACTACAATATTAACATCAATGCACCTTATTTCATGTGATTTGAATATAAATGTCTTATTATGTTGTGAAAAAATTATTTTTAAATATTTTTTCTCATTCTTTGCTAAAAATTCCTCGCATCTAACTTTCAAACCATCAATTCATCTTTGAATTCATAACCTATTTTTCTTGGATTTCATAAATTGGGTTGTATAGAAGTTTTTTCAACCTTTTCTTCTAAATTTGATAGTAGTAGCAATGCCACTAGTTTAACTTTCTTTGTAACGGTCTTATATTTTGTATTCACCTTCACTTCATATTTATATATATATTCTTTTATTCCATATTAAAATTACTTAGAATATATATTTATTTCTTTATCACCTCCTTCAAAATCTAAATTCAATAATATTTATAAATTATCCATAGTATCACCAAAACAAGATTATTTAAACATCTTTGATATGTGTTCATCTTCATTAATCACTCTATATTATTCTTCTCATGTTCCATATTTTTGATATTTTTCTTTTCTATTATTTCAAATTTATCTATATTTTAAAATAGAATATATTCATCTTGTGATAATTCTATAATGGTCTCATTTCTTCTCTTAGGCAAGAAGTTGCCATCCATTTTATAATTGCAATCTTTCTTTACAATGGCTTCTAGTAAAAATCTTTTGAATCATCTAGATCTTTAAATTCTTTTTATATCCTTGGCAAAGATTGTTCCCTCAAATTAACTTGATTTCCTTCATGATTTGCACAAACCATCAAAAATTATACCACCTTCTTTCTATCATGACTTCTTATCATTACATAGGCCAAATCATCATCCAATATCTTTTTTTTCATTTATATAGTAATAATATATGGTTGTTCCAATACAATAAGATATATAGACATGTCTTGTATAAAAATAAAAATAAATTCCTAAATAACATCTCCTATCATCACCTTGATATTTAAACAAGTTCCATACAAATCTCTCTTTGAATTATTTGTTGTTCTTATCATCTATCAATGTTCAATATTAATAAGCTATTTTTTTCTTTTATATAATTTTCTTGATATCAAATTGATTTTACAACCATGATCAATCAATGTTATAATTTATTTTTTTAAATCTTCCAATTTTATCAAAGTTTTCATACAGGCCCTTATTTAATGACTTCAAGAATAATGACTAGAAGCTTGAATCACATCTTCTTTTTCCATAAATCTTACTCATAAGACATCTCCAAAAATTGCATTTCAACTTCTCCATCTTAATTGCTATCCATTGCTTCTTCTTTTTTTGTATATTTGATGTCATAATATCTCCTATAGATTGTCATTTTTTCTTTATTATGTCAATAATAATTTTATGAAATTCATGCTTTACAATTCTTAGGATTTTACCAACTATGAATCCAACCTTTTTACTTAATCTGTTCTTTTGATACCTTCTTCAAATTTGTAAGAGCTTCAATATCTGATTGTAATTTATAAGTAGGAGCCTTTGATTTTTCTTTCAAAATTTTCCTTTCTTTTGTAGAAATATTCTTTTTTGTCTCTTCATACATAAGATTCTTTTGTTGTCATGTTTTTTTTCTTCTTATAGTTCTTTTTGATGTCCTTTCATTATTTTCATCTTTTTTTTGTTTTTATTCTATTAATACTTCATATTGACTCTTTATAATATGAACATGCACCAATAATCCATGTATTAAATCATCCCACTTCATAATTTACTAAATATTATTACCAATATGTTTTGAATCATCTATATTAAGTTTTTCTTTTTTAGCATAACTCATTGCATTTAACCACAAAAAATTAGATTCTCTTAGAAATTCAAGATTTATGCTTAAATATTTGCTTGGATTTTCTTCTATCTAATATGTTGATGCTTTATTGCTTGAAATTTTAATGCTTTTTTTGTAATCATACCTTATTGTTAATGTGGAAATAAGATTATTTCTTGTGATAGGCATCTATATTGTTGTTTTGTTGTTCTTAAGTCTCTTTTAGTTCCACCTTTATTGTTATATATAACTCTAATAAATGATTTGCCAAATCTTCTACCATAAGATTATCAATTTTTGAAAAGTCAAAAGTATCAAGTTGTAGATGATAACCATAATTAGCAAAAAAAGGTGTTTTTTATATAGAAAAAATATATTGTGTTATTATAAGTAAATTTTATTAATAAAAAAAGAATTATCCAATCATCTTATTAGTAGTTGATGGTATACTTCAAGTATTGTTCAAAAACTTGATTTACATATTCTATTTGTTTATCACTTTAAAGATAGAAAGTCAAAGATAGTTTTATATCCACTTTTAGAATCTTAAAAAGAATTTTTTAAAATCTTGATACAAATTGAATTCTTCTATTTGATATAATATCCTTAGATAATTCATGATAGCGATAGATATTCTCAAGGAAAAGCTTAGTTATTTCTTTACTTGTGATAGATTTTGTACATAGTACAAAATGTGCCATCTTGGTGAAACAATCTACTATCATGAATATAGAGTCATAAGAATATGAGATTAGAAGATCTATAATAAAATCCATAGAAATAAAAGACCATGGTTGTTCAAAAATAAGTAATGGCTGAAAAAGTTTGTAAGGTTGATGATAAGGAATTTTTGAACTTGAACAAACATTATAAGATTATATAAAATCTTTAACTGCCTTCTACATTTGGAGCCACTAAAAATCCTTAGATATTAGTTTCAAACTCTTATTGTATCCAAAACATCCTGCTATTAGAAAGTCATGATGAGCTTTAAAAATACGTAATTAAACTTTATCTTTTAGAATATAGAAGTACTTCTAAAAATATAATAGATTATTCTTGAATTCAAACTTGAAAGTATCATGAGAGTTTGAATGATTTTTTTTAATATCACAAATAAGATGATCAAAAGACATACTTGATTGAACTTACTTAATAAAAGTTGAATGAATAGTTAATATTGATTTCATTGCTCAAAAATGAAGATACTCTAGCTTTAAAAGAATTATTTATTGTGATAAAAATCAACATCTTTTTCTTTTGTTATAAAGTAAGATTTTCTAGAAAGTACATTTGACAAACTTTAGTACTTTTTTAGTTAATAAATGATATTGAATTTCAATCTTAATAATAACATGCTCTAATGGACTTGATAATAAAAAATACTCAAGGTTCTTATGATCTATATATATAGTAATTGGATTAAAAGTACCTTCTAGATAATAGTGTTATTCTTGAAACAAATCTATAATTGCAAGAAGTTCTTTGTTGTAGATCTTATAGTTGATTTCTATTATTGAAATTTTTTTGGGATGAAAAGCTATTAGATGAAGTTTATTATTTGTTTCCATTTGTAACAATACAGTAATTAAAGCAAAGTCACGGCCATCAAATCTCTAATTTTTTATTTATTTATTTTTCTTCAGTCTTTTAAAAGCTTCAATAATTTAGACATTCTTTTCTATCTCATTTTAATGGTGGAAGTGTTGCACATTCACATATATGCGGCAACGGACTATGCTTTGTTGAACAAAAGAGCACTTAAAAAATAGGAGCCGTAGTATTAAATTCAAGCTCTACCTATTACAAGCTCTATTGATTAATTTCTTTTGTATATGTGATTAGACTGGTCTCTAATAAGGGCAGTAAGAAGTGAATCCTTCTTTTGTTCCACATTCAAGTATATATATATATATATATATATATAGATATATATATTTTTTTATTTTTATATTTAGAAGAAGGTTTGAAGTGGTGTAGCTATTGTAGTGTGGTGATGGACTTGAGCATCTAGACAATCTCACATAGAGCTTCAAAAAATGTAGTGCGAGGTTTTTTTTGTCAAAGATTTTTTTTATCATGGTTTCTTAATTGTTGATGGCAAAGAAGACTATTGCGGCATTATTTAGAAGCAAGTTCTTAATCAATATTGGACGTTGATGTGGTGTATTAGTGATTAAGCATGTTTTATATATGGTTGTGTCATATTGTGACATGATTATATGATAAAAATATGACTAAAAATAATTTTTTAATTAATATTCTATTATATTAGTTCAATAAGAATCCAACATATTTTAATAAGGCTTTTATGAAAGCATCTTAGCCTATTTTTTTTTATTTTAATAGCAAGTAGATAAAAATTAAGTAATATTTAATTTATTCAAAGATCGGAGATTAGGATTTGAGAGCTAGGTTTGAGCTTGTTTTAGAAACATAAGGCTAATTTTAATAGAATTTGAAGAAACTTAGCAATTATTATTGAAAGTCAAGGTTTGTATTGGTAACTTGAAATTTATGTAATGAAATTAGGACTAGCACTCTCAACTAGTTCCTAAAATTGGTGTTATATCTACAATTCAAATTTTAAAAGTAATTAGATAATTAGGTTTTTTAGGTATTTTTGAGTTTTTTTGATAATCCAATGGTACAATTGAAAGATATCTAGGTTTTGATACAAGAACATATCAGAAGTTGGTAGTTTGTAGTTGGATAGAGTTTCTATAATATTTAAAGATCTATTAGTTAAATCTAGGTGAAATTTGGCATGGTATTGAAGGACTTGAAGATCAAGTTATACACCAATTTTTAGTTAAATTTAATGGTTAGAAAAGGAGAAATCACTACTCGAACTTTTGCTTCACCTTTCAAGTTGGTGGCTGAGTGATATTAGTGCAATTTTTGGAGGTTTTCTCACAATCTATAAGTTGGATTGGACTAAAAATTCTTGAGTATATAGAAGACTTATATTGACAGTTGCATAAAAAAATTTAGATCAAGTGGATGGTTAGATTAGAAGTTACAGCTTGTAAAAGCTTATTGATTAGGATTGGAGCTTACAAGAAAGATCTAATTTGCTTAAATATGAAAGTAATAAGGTAATTTAGGTTTATGTGTGAATGAGGCTATTAAAAAAATTATTTTTTAGCACTTTTGAATCAAAATTTTGATTATATTTTTTTCATATAAATAAAACCTATTAAAAGTTTTTTAGATGTTTATGAAAGACAACCTCACCTTCCATAGTTAGGTGCCCAATACATTCTCTAGCAAGACAACATGTAATACGATAGCAAACGATTGACATTATAGTTCAATGTATAACTTAAAAAGAAGGGACAATAAACCCATCAGAAAGCAACAACTATCAATTGACAAACTTATTTTCTTGTAGAAATAATGTAGATATGATGGGAGCTATATACAAGGTAAAGTAAGGTGGTATTTTTGATTCAATGTTATTAGATCAGATTATAATTAGAGGTAGAAATATATAATCGGAGCCTTCTTATAATCATCACTAAGAATAAAAAGCTATAAATACATCTAAGTACTGGCTCTCTAGAAGAAGCTTTAAAATCCAATTTTTTTATCTATAATATTAAGAGCATGAATTGTGAAATAGGTGCATCAACAATACTAAAATTAAGAATTACTTAAATTTGAAAAAAACCATTGATATCTTTGTAGAACTTTTATTTGTGTTTAATCACTAGTCACACAATTGAAAAAAATTCCACAAATGAAAAAAATAATTAGGATCAGGAGAGAGAGAGAAAAAGAGAGAGTCTAAAATATTCAAATTATTGAGGTTTTACTACTCATCTCTAATATTTTTTCTAAACCATGATCTTAAGCAACGTTAGTAATTTCAAGCAGTTGAAGATCCATCAATTTTTGTAATTGTATAAGACCTTTAGAAATAGAGCCTACCAACTTTGAACTCGCATATAATTTGGAATTGGCTATGCCTAACAAAAAAAATTTGAGGAGCGGTATTAGGAAGTTGTTGCTAGAATTTATAAATGCTCAGAGAATTCTTGAATATAGATCATGTTACTCTACTCCCATTCTTAAATTTGTAATGAAAAGGCTTTTGTCATAGTACTACATGGAATCAATAAGAAGTAGAGAGAGAGACAACCAAGAAGAGAAATAATACAGGATCAATTAAGACAGTCAATAAGGAGAAGGTATTTTATTTTTATCAATTTAAGTTCATTTTTTCAAAAATTATAGATCTAGAAATCATATGAAAGATTGTAAAGTAAGCAACTCTATCAAAGATATATTATTGAGGTTATAGTGAATAAAGTGGGTATATGAAAAAAATCATTTGGATTAAATTAGATATAAATTGGATGAATTAAGATTTGGTTAGATAAAAATTTATTAATAGATAAAATCTTATTTATAAATAATAAATTATATTTAATTGACTTTTGATTGATAGATAAAAATTAGAATAATAATAATAATAATTTATTAATATAAAATAATAAAATAATAAAATTAAAAATAATAAAATTAAAAATAATAAATAAAAAATAATATAATAAATTGAATTAAGGATTAAAAAGAGGAATTCATTAGGCATGTATATTATGAATAGATTTTTATTGTGAAGGTGGATTAATTATAGAAGTTTTGCTTGATAATTTTTATATTTAAAGAATAAATTCCAAAAAAATATCAGATAAAGCTTTTAATACTAATCCGTAGTAGTTTGATGTATGATCCAAGTGCTATCTTTTTTTGTTATTCTTGCATTTTCATACTTAAAAAGATCAATTCACAGCAAAGGTTGAACAAGAGTAAACTTTATAGATATAAGACATCTCATGGATCTTCTTAAGTGAGAAGATTTAGAACTGAGCCACAGCAATAAACCTTAATAATTATTATATCATATAATCATACAATAAGAAAGAAATATTCAAACTTTGCTAAATCCTAATCTTATGTAGATATAAATATCATCCAATTTTCTATTTATCTCCCAACTTTTGTCTTGCCTTTGTTTGGACTATAAGCTTTTTTTTTGCATATCTTTTATCTTATCTTCTGACATATTTTACTCACTACTCTTGCCAAAGTAAGAACTCTATTTTTTTATGTACTTATAAGATAGTACATTAATCATTAAATTTAATATATAATATATTGGATATTTATTATGCTCAATGGTTCTTATACATCTAAATATTGCTTTTTCTTTTAATAATGCAATTCAATATCAATAATTTCTAAAAAATTTAAATTAAAATATATTAAAATAAATTATTTTATAATTACAAAAACTTAGTTATATTCAAAATTTAATCTTTTATAATTTATAATCTTTACTTCCAAAGATTTTTTGATACAAATTTTGAGAGAGATCTGCATGACTACAAAAGTTGAACTAGATGCATATTATTTTTGCAAGTATTTCTATCTCTTGGACCAATTAAAGAAAACCTTGTATTATTGATTTAATAATCGTAACAAATTTCTTTGCAATGGTCATGCCTACAAAATATATATATATATATATATATATATATTAGCTTGCCTTTTATAAAGCAATGCTATATCATAATTTATTTCCATTTTCATTTCATGTAATAATCAAGGTAGAATTTTTCTTATCAAAAATTTAATGTTTTACAAATATATAATATATATATATTGATATTAAAAACTCCTTTCTCCATGACCTTTGGAAAAAAACAATAGATTGACTTCCAATACATTTTGATTTTTAACCACGTTGTTGATACTTTTACAAAGGCTACTCTACAAGATTTTATTGTTCAACAATGTTTTTCACCTAATGTCACTAGTTTCAACACTAACTAAGTAGGAGAAGTATTATAATATTTGGCTATAGAAAGTCAACATGAATGAATGAATGAGTAGAAGTATTGAATGAATCCGTTCATCCTACTTCCTACATACAAATGTAAATCATAATCAGCTATATATAAAGTAGTGTACAAAGGAAAGCTAGATCATTCTTTTATAGTGAGCTCAACACTTGTCAGCGTAGAGACTGTCAATCAGCTGAATCTTCAAACTAGCAATCAGCCGTGTATTGAAGACAAATCTTGTAAAGTGAATCTGTAAAATTGCACAATTAATGTAGTCACATTCAGTGTTGCATAGTGTAATCATTGTTCACGAATGTGTAAATCCAACAAGAAGCATGCTTCCTGTGCATGGACCTTCTAATGCACCATGGCTGCGGCAACTGGCGACTTCTCCCAACGCGATCATGATCAGCTCACACAATTACATGTCCCTCCTGGGGTTGCCGGAGTTCACCGAATGGAGGCTGGAGATAGCAGCCTTCGCCTCTTCTCCCGGCTCTCCACATGAGATGTGATCCAGAAAACCAGTAATCCAGTAATCTTCGACGTCGGAGCTTGCGGTCTCCTCCATCTGGCGGTGGAATCGTTCACCGTGACCGACCCAAGTCGATATCGAAAAAGAGAATAACTGAAAGACCTGCAACGCGCTGGGACAAGACAGGCTCTCCAGTTCCAGAGCGCAAAATAAAGCTAAATGGGCTAAACCAACAGCGCCTGAAGAAATGCTGCAACTCCCCACAACTTCCACCTATCGGCAGTGGCAGAGAGAGCAGCACCACTTCCCTCTGTAGCTCGGAGAGGAGAGGAAGAGGCAGCGAAGATCTCACAGTCAATGCGCAGCTTAATGAAGGACCCCGGCCCCACGCACTCCACCGCTCCCCTAAGCCCCGCAGTCCCACTACTCTGTGGATAGTCCCCTGTCACGGAAAAGACCAGCCTTGTTCCCATGCGAAGCCATGGGAACGACTACACGATTTCGCAATGCTTCCCATTACTGCGAACGAGATCTCTGAGCGACAGGAATTTTCTGGGGAGAAGCATCTTGCCTGGGAGACGCACCCCGCCATTGGAATCAAAGGGGTTTCTCTTGGTTACATAACGTTGACTTCATTCTCATGTGCTGCATGGCCTGCATGGATACCATGGCCAACTATTCCATGTGCGAATTGAGAACGAGGAGATGGGCATACCCTACAACCATTGAAGTCAGGTACCGAGGGCTCGTGTGTGGCGTTTGGCAGGGGATAAACTGATCCGATCTCTTTGTTCCACAAGTGATGCTAATGGGCTCTCCAAGGCTCGTTCTTACCGTACCATGTACACTCAACCACAACAGTCGCAAGAATGCACTTCCGTTAATGATGTTTGTGGCACCTCTGACCTCCTCCCATTAACTCCGAAGCAATTAGAATTGTTTTGGTTCTGGATCACAACCTCACTCGGCACAGCATGAGCTGGGTGGGGTGCATATCGATTTTCAAGCCACACGAATCCACCATTGACTGGCACCCCACTTGGGTAGTCAGTCCCAACCGTTGGGATCGAGGAGGGAACGCCTGGGAACGTAAGAGTTGGACTGGCCTGGGAACATTGCATGGCGTGCATGGACCCCCTGATAAACTCTCAGAGGGGAGCCGAGAATGAGAGGGTGGCTGCTTCCTTAGCACCAAGGGGGATTATCAGTCATTCTCGTGTTCCAAACATGTTCTCAACTTGTTCTCAACTTGTTCTCAGTGGATCTCTTTCCAGAACAGTGGGATTCAGCAAACCACCGCAGAGAGGATGTCATCACGCCAATGACACGCTCTTGGCCGCTAAACATGTGCTGAGGAATTGTTGGGAACGCGGCAGCCCGAAGCACCAAATGGTTGCATCCTCCTGCATCGCTTGCAATGGCCAATGGGCGAAGCATAGAAGTGAGGATCGGGAGGTTGAGGATGGGAAGATTATTTAAAAGGTCATCCGCTTCGTTGCTTTGATTACTGGACTCCAAGACACTGTCACATGGGCGACAACGGTATTGAGTACGCTTTGTGCTGGTGGACACCCTGTGCCTTGTATCGGGCCCTTCGGGTCCACTCCCACAGGGCTCAAGTGCATCCTTGATGTCGGACTTCCTTATTATTACTCGATGCATCGCCACCTGCCTGACATGAATCATAGCCGTGAATAGGATTTGTTCACGGACCAGCACATGAACTTGACCTTTTTTCTGATGCGACTCCTGTAGTGCTCCAACAAAACTGTCGACCAAGGGTCTCGAGACTGATCTCCCTGCACACGCTCACAGCGTCTTTATGTTTTTAGGTCTACACGCCTTAAGTTCTCCAGGTATTCAGGTTAGACTGAAACCTCGCTCAGTGCAGGATGGAAAAGTGCAGATATATTCTATTGTACTCATCAATTCATTCATGATTCCATTGATAGAGAGCTTCTTGAGTTTGATAGGTTATGGGCTCACTTCAAATGATTTACTTTAATTTAATAGATTTTAAAAGAGATTCATATGATTTAGATTATTAATGAGATTAAGCTCTAGGTATGTGACAAAAATAATATTTAAATTAATTTCATCATTGATGAAAAATATTGCAAGGGAATCATCAAAAATATATTATACATATCATATTTAAAATTTAATTTATTTTCAATTAAACTTATTTTTTTAAAAAATATTTTTTTATTATATTCCTTGAAAAATGTGAATTTTAAATTCTAAAAGGTAAAAAGCTTCTAAAAGGCATTTATTTACAAAAACTCTATCAACTATCTATCTAAATAATATCTTCAACTATTTTTCTTCTTTTACATGAAATCAAATCACCCTCCTATGAAATCACGTCATCTTTTCATAAAACTGCATCACCATCTAATTAAATCACATTTCATAATTCTACACATCATGATTCTTCTATTTTACAAAGCATTCTCTTTCTTCTAAATAATTCTTTGTCACCTCATGTATATACTCTGCCTTTTCTTTTTCTTTCAATCAATTTTGATTTAGCATTCATAATTATATCATCTTTATACAAATATAATATACAATTATGGCATGAATATATGGATTATATTAATATCTTGACTATTTAAAAGATGAGCCAAAGACAAAGCTTACTAGATTTTAGATTATTCAACATAGAAATGTTAATACATCCTTTTCTAGGATACATAATGAAAAAATAAAATAAGTTGACTTATCCATATGATCTGACCAAGCTATGTTCTACCATCCTTAGCTAGTTCATTTACAAGGTATTTTAGAGAAACAACATCAAACCTTATTTCTTAAAGGCTCATTATATTACATATTATATAAGGATGTTGCAACAATATGTTATTTTATATATTTTATTAAAAAAAAGAAAAGCATTTCTATTTTTCAAATAAGCTATGAAGCTAGTCAAGTGCAACATAAGATAAAAAGTACGGGCCTTACGCATTGTCTAAGGTTGTAAATTTAGAAACAAAATTTTTTATCACTATTTGAAAGAAAATGGAATTATATGAAAAACCAATACAATATACAATCCACAATAAAATGGATATATCAAATGAAATAATTGAATTATATTTGAAATGATTCAATGCATATTTCATATAAAATCTCTTTCAAAGATGCTTTAGATAAAGATTATTAATACTACATTTTATATTTTAAATTGTACCATTAATAATCAGCTTAGTAATATAACACTATACAAACTATGATTTGGTGAAAAACCACCAATAGAATAGTATTGTATATTTGGTTCTATTTCATAGAACTTTATCAATAAGTCACTCTAAAAAAACTTATTTTTAAAGCATGTGCACATACTTTATTGATTACTCCATCAAAAATTGAGCATACAAATTTTTAGAATCCTATTACACATTCTATCATCAAAAGTGTAGATTACAAGTTTGATGAAACTTTTAGAAATTATAACTTTAATTTATACCATGATCTAAGCAATGATAATTTTTTCTATATTCCAATATTACTCTCTACATCTATACTTACATCTTCTCAATAATAGCTTCTTTAAAATTCCATAAATATATCAACACTACATATAAGTAATTATTCAATTTTCAAGTTCATATCTAATAATAAAAAATTACAAAAAGATCATGTATCTAAAATCATCTCAATTAAAGCAATATACAAATTCTCAATAGTTGAAAATGCTCTGACTCTCAAAAAAATTTTAGAATACCAACCCTTACAAGTTCATGTTCTCGCAACACTTTAGTAGCACATCAAAATTTATTGATCTAGTGGGAGACACTACATCAATAGTGAGAGATTTCTTTTATGATATTACTTGATATGATTTATAATATATACCAATGCTTATTTATTCACCAACTAAACAAGATTAATTTCCGAATAAATGACTTTATATTAGATTCAAATCTATTCAATAACTTCTAATCAACACACTTAATAACTTCTTTCTTTTGAATCTTCTAACATTGAAGATTCATCTTCATCTATAATTTTAAATTTTCTATATTCATAATCAGTACTACATTTAAAGGTACTAATAGTATTTATTAGTGAATCAATTCAAGAATTCCAAACTTATAAAAAAGTCTTATTATCTTTTGATTCAAAATCATAGAAAGAAACTATAAATTATGAGTATGCCTTACTTACAGAAAATAATATATAGAAATTATTTTTAAGATTATTTTATCAAAAATTGATCCAAAATAAATAGATTTATAAGGTCAAATATAAATCAAATAGTAACATTGATAAATTCAAGGAATGATTAATTGTCAAGAAATTTAAGCAAAAATTATCTGATTATGATTTATATTATAATGCTCAACCTCAACGACCTCAATTTCTTGACTACTTGTATTTTGACTTTGGTCGAGATTTTAACAACCACAAAAATTTTATTAGCTTTGTCTATACATTGGAATCTACTACTATTGCATAAGATAGCCATAAGTAGAGATGTTTAAAAATGTCAATGATAATAATTTAACTAATTGTACTTACAGAATCTGCTATAGAAACAACTTGGTTATGTTGATTATTGAAATCTCTCAGTGCAAAGCAAAAACTATCAATAATTATGTATTATAACAATCAAGCCTTGATTGCTTTCATAAAAAACCTAAAATACCATCAACAAACAAAACGTATAGATATGAAATATTTTGCAATACTTGAAGAATGTAAAAATTGATTCATGGATTTTTAATATATTTATATTAATAAATAAATCACAAATATACTTACAAAGCCATTTTCTTGTAATGTATTTCAACAACTAAGCTCTCAACTAGAACTTCTACAATTCATCATGAATGAGTAGATAATATTCATCATAGAATGTATGTAGATGAGTGGAAGTGTTGGTTAAACATTCAAATATATTATATTTGAAGATCTATTTGTTCTCTGTATATAAATTTATGTTTAATTGATTAGAAGTGGCTGCTCTGAGTATTAGACAATCAGACAATACAAGTTGATTAGAGAGAGAATACAAAAAGTATTGAGCTTTGATGTCACTAAAGGATTATATATAATGGAATAAAGAAAGAATTTATTATTTTACTATGAATTTTTGATTGTAGAAAGTGTAAAAAAAATTTTACAAACTTATCCAAGACTATGTAGTCAATTAATTTAATTACCCAAAAGGCTTCCATTTACCACCTTAAGTAGACTTGATTCATACTAGATAGCCCACAACTGCTATTGTATCATTATAGACTTTTATTGTCAGCTTGTAGCTCTTTATGTACTTTTATTTTTTTATGGTTTTAATCTTCAATTCTCTTTGAGACATGACCTCATCAATCTAACGAGCCTCTAGCAAGAGCTCCATAGTTTCTTTGTAGTCAATTATCTTACATAGCTAATTGGTCCAAAGTTTGAAGCCAAGTTTCATAAGTAATGCAATATCAAGGACATAAATCTCAAAGAAAAAAAAAAAAACCTTAATACACTCTTATATCACTAAAAAGAACTAAAAAGTCATTCAAAGATGATATAATATTGAACTAAAATGGCTGTTGCCAAAAACAAGAAGACTAGAAACTCTTGGAATAAGACTAATAACTAAAAAGGTATTGAAAAGAGTGAAGAAGGCTTCATTCTTGCCTCCATATGTACTCTTAATTGGGAGTTATGTCACAATGTCCTATAGAACCTCCAAAACGTGTTGACTTTGCAAGACATGTATCTTAACTTATAAGATAAGTTTCTATGTGTATGCCACGTAATTAAGTTGTTCCATAAGCTACCAACATGTGGTTAATTTATTGACCAAATTTCTAACTTATCAATCAATTACAAATACATGTAAAGTCAAAGCAGCATCTATAAAGCTTCTCTAGAAGATCTTATGAAATTAATTTAATTTTATCTATTTTTATTTATTCCTACTTAATCATATAGGTATTAACTAGAGTACCTATATATGTCCATGATATTACTCTCTCTTCTAAGGACAAGTTCTATGAAGAGCAGTCTTCATATGTTGAAGAAATCTAAGATGAGACAAATTATATTTGTCATATACTCTGATCTTTGTTCTCTTCAAAGATGATTAATAGGTCCTTTCAGCTTTCAATAGTGTCCCATATTATGATGAGAAGACCACCCTATTATTTGATTGTTATTGAAGCCTTTATAACTTCCTTCAAATAAAATATTTGAAACATTGTTAGAAATTATTCCTACCTCTAATAAAATTACCAAACATTAGGACTCTTTTTCAAGGTCATGGTATCAAACACAATATGTCTTGTCATCTATTTGAGGAAAGACGTATCATTCTTAAGGATCTTCATCTCGATTTTGTCGTCTTTAAGGTTGTGACAATTGTAATGTCTCATCTAATAACTCTGCAAATGAAAGCTCTTCAATTGAATCTATTGGTTGTTGATTCTCCATCTTTTTAATGACAAAAATATTCAAAAGCTACAAAAAAAGATAGAAGGTAAAATATTATCTTTCTTTGATCTTATTTCTTTTATAGCAAAGATTTATTATTCTTTATCTTGATTTTGATAGATAATATCAATAAAAAGCTTTAATTCTCTTTGTTGCATTTATAAGTCTTTTTACTAGTTTTAATGTGCATTCATTAATATCATATCTATACCAATGAATAAGATATTCTAATCTATTTTAGCACCGCCTTGAATTTGCGACTTCTTCTACTTCAAACTCTTGATCATTATTCACTTTTATAGGAAGAAGTGGCATTTGTCTTCTTCCCAAAATATTCACTGTCTTATATGGCTCGAGAAAAGAGACATTGTCATAATGTAATATAACTAATAAGTGAAAGAATATAGAAATTATTATATTATAGAAGATCTTAGTTCAAAATATTGTAACAAATTATCTTAGAAATATAGGTAATAGTTAAAAGTGTAGTAAAATTAAA
Organism: Physcomitrium patens; assembly: GCF_059467195.1. NCBI lineage: Eukaryota > Viridiplantae > Streptophyta > Bryopsida > Funariales > Funariaceae > Physcomitrium > Physcomitrium patens. Next base: position 8,546,369 of record NC_143432.1, read on the forward strand.
AAATACTAATATTACCTTTTATAAAATGAGCTTCTATTTACTTTGTAGGACCATAAATAAGACAAAATAAAATAAATTAGAAAATTTAATGATATAAGAATGTGTATGAAGAAATTAAGAGTACATTTTTGTAAAATTTATCTCAATAAGCTAAGAATTGATACCTAGAGAAGACCAGTTGTCAACATGGGTCAAAATCAAACCTTGAGATACAAAATTATATACCTATGGTAACTTTAAGATTCTTTTGGAAGATTAGAAAGTAGAATTTGAAAGCAGATTTAATAAGGTTTCTATAAGTTCTGGTTTTGTATGTATTAGATTTGTAATGACTTTGTAAGAGCTTTACAAAGTCAAGATTGTTTTGGATGACTTAGATTTTTGTGAAATAAAATAGAGTTGACATTTTGGGAAATTTTAAGAGTTTTGCAACAAATATATAAGTGAAATTTTGTGGATTAATGGTTATAATTGTGCTTAATATGTATTGTAAATTTTAGCTTGATCTAATAGCTGAATTGAAGGTTATTGAGGTTTAAGTGGATTGAGATCTCAATAAATAGAATTTCAGAGCTAATAAGGATTTTAAAGATTTCTTGCAATCTATTAATTGGATTAGAGTAAAAGTTATGTAAGTAGATAGTAGACTTGTTTTTTTACATATATGAGAATTTTGAGATCAATTGAATAGTGCAAAAAAAAGATGTTAGCATTGGAAGATTAGTATTAAGATTGGAGAAGAAGGCCTACCAACATTCGAGTAGATTTTAGGATTTTTCTTCTATTTGATAAGTGCGATTGGCTTCAAATTTGTTATACTTATTTGTTACTAAGAGATTGAAAGATATATAAAATTGTAAATAAGATCAATGGTTTAATCAAAAGTTATGAAGGTTCTAAACTATCTTAGGGTTTGGTTAGGATTTAGTTTAAGATTTAGAATTTGTTTAGGATTTGATTTAGGATTTAAGATTTCATTAAGACTTGGTATAGGATTTTGGATTTGTCTAGGATTTGGTCTAGAGTTTAAAATTTGTCTAAGATTTGGTTGAGGATTTATAATTTTTCTAGGATTTGATTGAAGTCTATTAAGATTTCAACTAGGATTAAATTAGAACTTAATTGAAATTTATTTAAGATATATTATGATTATTTTAATATTTTTTAGGGCTTCTTAAAGATTATTTTATGGTTTATTGTGGATTAACTTTCAACTTTCTTAAGTTTTTTTATTGTTTCTTTTGTAATTTCTTTAAAGTTTCTTTTGAATTTGATTAAAGCTTATTTAGCATTCTTAAGATTTAATTAGATTTTATTTAATATTCTATTAGAATTAAGATTTTTTTATTACAATTTCTATTCTAACTTCTACAACCAGGTGCCTAGTATACTCTCAAGCAACACTTCACATAATACAATATAGTTGGTGAACCTGATGTAAAGAGATTAAGATAAAAAGTATTTAGAAATTTTTCTTGGGATATTTGAATTATCAAGAAGGAAGACAAGAGAGTTGAAGGAAGGGCTATGGATGGTGTTTCGATTGGAGCTACAAGTAGAGGTACTAGTGGAGGACAAGGTATGTATTTTGATCCCAATTTTGCAAGCATGTTTGAGACTTTTGGCTTATTCATGCAACAACAATAGATTAAAGAGTGCAAAGAAGGTATGGCAAACAAAGCATTATAAGTGATTATTGATAAGATTGATCAATTTGAAGGAAAGAACATAATAAATTATTTAAGATGCTATATAAAAGAAATTGAGTTGAAATGTATTCTAGAAAGTGAGATGGTTCAATTATTTGAACTGGCTACTGTACTAGAGATAAGAAATCATGTAAGATCTGTTATAGGATATTCTAGAGGTTTATAGAAAAAATTATCTCAAGCATTGAAGGATGAGTTTTTATTGAAAGATAGTAATTGGATTATAAAAAAAATATTTTTTGAATAGGTTGAAAGATTAGAAAAGGATCTTTTAGCAATAAAATTTTAAAGGAGTTTGAAAAGCAACATTTTTTTTTATCAAAGAAAGAAAAATAATTATTGGATCTAATTAAAATAGAACTCTTTCTTCAAGCGGATGATGGAATAAGTTACAAAAAAAGCTGGAATGTAACTCGAGTTGAAATGTAACTTTTTTTTTAACTTATTATTTTTTAAATATTTTTTAAAGTTTTACATTCTTCAAGAGTATGATGTAAGTCAAAAAAAGTTAGAAATCTTTCTTGAAGTTAAAAAAGAAGATGAAGGATTGACAACAAATTGGAAGGAAGTGGAAGAAGCATTAGGATTTTTGGCAAAAAGAGAAAAGAGAAAAGATAGGATAGATATTCAAAGACTATTACAAGCATCTAAGGTAAAAATGTCTACTATCCATGTAACATCTTTGATTCAACCTTCAATGGCTACATCAAAGAAAGAAAAAATAGATATTGATGAAATCATATGTAGAATGAGAGATTTGCAAATAAAATTTGCAATACATGAAGAGAAAAGCCAATCATCAAGAATATCAATAAGACAAAGATTAGGGCCAATAAAAGGTTTATTACATGTGGTGTGATAGCATAGATCATTCAAAAAGAAAATATGAGGATATTACAGAGATACTACATAAAAAAATATTTTTTTTAAAGATGGTATGATACACTTAAAAGAAAGTAGAGAAAAATTAGAGAAAATTTTTGGTAAAAAAAGAATGAAGATATTTGTGGGAGATGCTTTTAAATTGCATACAATCTCAAGCAATGAAGTATCAATATATTAGGCAAAAGAAAATCCTAGTAAATATTTAAGTATAAATCTTGAATTTTTAGGAGAATCTAGTTCTTTTTGGACAAGTACAATGAGTTATGCTAAAAAAAATATATATATTAGAAATAATTTAAAATGTGTTGGCAATAACATTTAACAAATTATTATGTGGAATGATCTAGTAGATGGATTACTTGTGCATGCTCATATTACAAGGAGTCAATATGAAGCATTAATAGAAAAAAAAATAAAGGAGAGATGAAAATAATGAAGGGCCTTCAAAAAGAACTACAAAGAGCGAAAAAGCACAATAACAAAAGAGTCCTATACATGAAAAGATAATAGAGAATATGTCTATAAAAAAAAAACAAAAAAAACAAAAAAAAAAATAAACAAATAAACAAACAAACAAACAAAGTCTTCTACTATAAATTACAATTAGATATTAAAGCTGATATAGATTTGAAGAAGATATTGGAGGAGCAGATTTTAAGTGAAAAGGTTGAATTTACAATTGGTGAAATTCTAGGAATTACAAAGTGTGAGTTTCATGAAGTTATTATTGATACAATAAAGAAAAAAAGACAATCTATAGGAGACACTATGACATCAAATGCATAAGGAACAAGAGCAATGGAAAGCAATAAAGATGAAGAAGATGAAATATAAAATTTTGGAAATGTATTGTTAGTAAGATTTACAGAAAATAATGATGTCATTCAAGCTTCTAGTCATTGTTCTAGAAGTCATTCAGCAAGGGCTACTTCAAAAACTTTGTTAAAATTGAAAGATTTAAAAGAACCAGTTGTAGCATTGATTAATCATAGTTTTGAAATCAATTTGATATCAAAAGAATTATATAATAAGAAAAAATAGCCTATTAATATTGAATATAGGTGGATGATAAGAATAACAAATAATTCAAAGAGAGATTTGTATGGAGCTTGTCTAAATATCAAGATGATGATAAAAGATATTATTCATGAATAAAGTTTTTTTGTACAAGACATGTCTATATATCCTATTATATTAGGACAATCATATATTATTGCCACACAAATGGAAATAAAGTTAATAGATGATGGTTTAGCCTACATAAAAATAAGAAGCCAAGATGGAATAAAAGTAGTTCAATTTTTAACTATTTGTTCTAATTATGAGAAAAATTGTGATAAGTTGAGAGAGAAGTGATTATCAAATGAGAAATTTGAAGACCTTAAGGGTTTTTATTACACACTATAGAATATGTAAATAAATTTTGTGATAAGTTATTGTTTGATTATTGACAACCTTGAGAATTAGACTGATGGTTAGGCAGTTTAGTTGATAACAATAGGTTGTTAGTGGAACAAATGGTTAAGAATTCAAAGGGCCATAACCTTTGGAATCTGTTGGCCGATGATCCATCTTTTGAGTAGGATAAAGAGGTTGAGAAAAGGGAGATTGGGCCTAGACTGTGAGAGTCATTAGCCGGAGTAAGCTTGGTGCTACTTCTTTGTTTTCTTTGCTTTTATTATTTTCTTATGAAAAATTGTGATTGAGAGAAGTATTGTTGAAATTATGATTAGAATATTATAGAATATGACTTTGGACAGATCGTTTTGGAAAAAATCTGTGACCTTGAGAATTGAGATTATTGAATTGTATTGTATTAAGTGAAGATATTGAATTCTATATGATGAATTGAGAAATTGAATATAATAAGTAAGCTGGAGATCAGTAATTGAATATATAACAACCGAAAGAGAGTAAGTGGGAGATGAACTGATAAGAATATGGAAATATTGTTGAATTGATAGTCATAGAATGGATTATGTGTTGAATTAAGACGGAAGTAGTAAGCCTTGGTATTTTGTAGTTTGATGATTGATTTTAGATAGCTATAGTACAATCAATTGTGACACTAGCAGACCTAATTCATATAACCAGTCTTTTTCCATGTTCGAACCTACCTCTATTAGTTCAATTGCTTTGGTATACTGAAGCTTGAACACAACACGAATAACATTTTGGTGCCGCTGCCAGGAAAATGATAATAATATGAAATGTTAGAAATTGATTGTATGGAAAGAAGGAAAGATTATAAGTGATAACTATGAAGGGGAGGATTATCAAAGAATTAATCAACAAACAAAAGAAAGACAAGAGCGATTACACATAAGAAATCTCCTACAGGAATGACAAAAAAGAATTGCAAGTCTAAGAAAAATCAAAGGAAGAAAAATTCAAATTCAAATAGCAAGGACACATGTGATAATACCAATGGCCGCGAGAGTGCGAGAAGTACCAATTGCAGTATAAATGGGAGCAGTAAGAGATCGAACTACAAGTGTGGCACTATTACCTATTTTTAGTGGTTGGTCGGGCTCTGATCTCGATCACCATATATCTCAATTCTTGACAGCCTACGTAGCTAATAATGGTAGAACTAAAGATATTTAGTTGAGATGGTTGCCAGCAACTTTAAAAGATACAGCTTTTGAATGATATATTCAGCAACTAGTGGGTAGATTTCTCAATTGAGAGGCCTTGAGGAACGCCTTCTTAATCCATTTTAGACCAATTGGATTTGAAGATCGACTTTGAGAAAGTTTTATGAATAGCAAGATATTTGCGAGAGAATCCATAGAGTCCTATTATGGCCGGATCATGGATATACTTTGTAAATGGTCAAATAATCAAATATCATATGTATTTATATTGTCAATATTAATTAACGGTTTGCATCCACTAGAATTAAAAATGTTTGTAAAAGAGGCTCGACCAGCTACGGTAGAGGCATCGTTGGTATGAACAAAGGTGTGGAAAGAATGTCATTATGACCAATTCTTAACAGTGGAGGCCACGATGATTCCAAGTTCAGGAAGCCAACAAATACAACTAGAAAATGTATCGATGGATAATTCTTCACAAATGGCTACCTCCAATGTGAAGAATGTTATGTTGCAACAACCAATTAATGCTACACCACTCCAAGTAATAGCACCAATAATGATAACACCTTATTTTATATCGCCAACTTATCAAAAACCAGAGTTGTTTACAAATGCGACTATTAAAGATTCAAATGAAGCCTTGTTATTAAATCTAACAAAGAAGATAGAAGAATTGGCCGTGAATTTGGCTAAAGATAAGGAGAAACAACATAAGCCTTCTAATACGAGACCTAATGTATGGTATAATAATTATAAAGGATAAGGTCTTTTTGATACGGAATGTCCATTACTTAGATAAACAGGTGTTCAATGTACATTTTATGAAGGAAAGCACCTTATCCAAAACTGCTGGCATTTACAAAGGCAACAACAATTCAGTAATCAGACCATGATCCCACTGACTCAGTGGAAAGTCAATCAAGTTCAAATAGGAAATACATATGGATGGAATGAAAATCGATCTAATCGACAAAATTGAACATTCAAAAACTTTCAAAGTTTCAATTTTAATCAGGGATCTACATCAAATCTCCAGAACTACAAGAAGGAGCAGTAGAGGTATCAGCAATATGCTCCACCGGCATCATCAAACTACATATCCTCCGTACAAACAAGACAACCAAGATCATTTTCTAACCCTACTTGGAACAAGCCTAGTAGGTATATATCGGTGGAGACATGCAATATGCCAAATGGAGGTGCAAGAAGACCACTTCGTTGTTTTCGTTGCAGACAAATTGGTCATTATGCCAGTAAATGTGCCAATCCCAGAGCCAATGATAATTATACATCAGTATGTATGAATTGCAAGCAGTCGGGGCATACTTATCAGCAATGTAATGCTCCATTCAATTTCAATAATCGAGATCAACAGATCCAAAGCTAAGGAAAAATGTAAGAGATAAATCAAGGTCCTCAAGATTTACTAATTCATCAGGTAGAAGTAGTCCAAGCTATTCTTATAAGTCAGCAAAAGGAGAAAGGACCAATTCAACATTTGGGTGATCTTGAAGTGAAAGGCCAATTGGATCCAATTACGGGGCCATCTAATCTAGGTCTTGACATGGGCCTGTTACTTAGTATAAGACCAGAATTGGTTGTGCATCCCAATGAGGTACCAATTACGGAGGCTTAGGTTCCGTTTCAAGCTGTTTCATTCTCTACACAATTTTGGAAAATGTCCTTTCTATTGAAAGATCCTCTAAGAGGCATGAATTCCAAGGAATCAATATCAGCCCAATTGGGAGAACAATCTTACTTGTTGAAAGAACCAATTTTATAAGCTACGTCAAATATAATTTCAGTATCTTTATCAATTTCTAATATAAAGAAAATCAATTTATTTGCGTCGATGTCTAGGACTAGAAAGAAGAAACGAACATTAGAAATTACTACCATTACAGAATCATATGATATTCTAAAAGATTTGGATACTATACAGCCCACAATCTCTATGAAGCAACTATTGGCAATAGCACTTGAGTGCCAAATTATCTTGAATTCCTCATTAATTCATCACAGATCTCAAAATAAAGAAATCCAAGAAGTAAGTTTGAATCCCAATCCAAATACACCAATAATTGATGTCTCAATTGATGGAATGTTATTATTGGGAGTACAAGTAGACAGAGGATCTAGTGTAAATCTTATGAATGCCACTACAATGGAGGATTTGGGTTTGGATCACTTAGTACCTATTATAATATTTTTGAGAATGACTGACTCTAGTCGAGTTAAACCTATGGATATTTTATGAAGTATTGATATAGTAATTGTAGAGATTACCTACAAAATTGATTATATTGTTTTTCGATTGCGAAGCTCTATATTGTCATACTCAATTTTATTGGAGTAACCATGGTTATATCAAGCTAAAGCTTGAAATGATTGGGACCGTGGTACATTGACAATTGGAAAAGGTAATGATAAAATTGTGCTTCAAAAGTATCCTATCGAATATTACGGAAAAACTCAATTGGTCAATTCGAAAATTCATGTCAGATTGTAAAGATGAGTCTACAGAAGAAGAAATTGGTGCACCTGACCCAATTTATGCTGATACAAGGTAAGTTATCGAGCATACTAGAATAAACTACTAGTGAAGGGGACCAAGAGAGTATTTAGTTCTTCTAGATATTATTGATAATTCTGATCATATGATTGCATATTGGATGAATAAACAAGATGTTAATCACGTTAGTACTATGGAACTGGAGTTTGAAAGTTCTAATTTGTCAAATTTTATGAAATTTTCTGGAATTGAACTAAATATTATTCCAGAGACTCTTGAAATTTCACGATGTCAACCAATTAATTTATGTATAGGAGAGGCTCCTCAAATCATTCAGATTTATGATGGTATTAAAGGCAAGGATGGAGTTTTGCGATGCTCTATTTATCAGACTGAAGTGAGTATTATATTGGAAGATTTCTACTTGGATAGTTATGGTGGACATTTTACAGGGGACAGCATAGCTTGTAAAGCTTTACAGACTAGTTATTAGTGGCCAACAATGTTTGTAGATGCCCACCAATTCGTCCGTCATTGTGACCCATGTCAAAGAATGAGTCGACCTACTGGAACTTCAACAATGCCATTGATACCAATTTTAGCTCAAGCGCCTTTTGAAAAATGGAGAATTGATTTTGTGGGACTAATTGCACCAACCTCGAGAAATGGAAAAAAATGGTATATATTAGTAGCAACGAATTACGTAACAAAATGGACTGAAGCTGTAGCTATGAAAATCAATAGTGCAAGTACAGTAGCAACCTTTTTGTATGAAAATATTATTACATGGTTCGATTGTCCACGAGAATTGGTTAGTAATTGAGGAACTCATTTTATAAATAGTACAATCGAAGCACTTATGGCTAAATACGAGATAAAATATCGTAAGACTATACTGTATCATTTTAGAACCAATGGATAAATAGAAAAGACTAATGGAATTTTATGTAAAATCCTAACAAAAATAGTTTCAGGAGCGGGAACAGATTGGGACACTAAGTTGTTCGCAGCTTTATGGACATATCATACTGCGTATAAAGTTACTACCAATGCTATCCCTTTTCAATTGGTTTATGGCCAGGAAGTAATATTACCTATTGAATTGGAAGTCCAAAGTTTATAAATTGCTATAGATACTAGATTGAGAGATCATCATTCATTATGGCACCATTTAGAAGAATTGAAAAAATTGAATGAAATTAAAGCCAATGCATTAATGATAATGGAAACTATATAAAAATAAAGAAAGACTTATTATGATAGTAAGCTTAGACCAAAGGCTTTTATGCCAAATAATTTGATACTTCTTTATGATAGTCGATTTAAAAAAATTTCAAGAAAATTTCAAGTTTGATGGCATGGGCCATATCGAGTTATTAACGGATTTCCAAATGATTCAATACAATTGGAAGATTTTATGGATACTAAATTTATGACATGGATCAATGGCAATCGGCTTAAATTTTACTATACATAAACCCGGGATGGATTTTCTATTATAAAAAGAGGAGGAGTCGATCTAATTGATTAGACCATAGTAAGAAGTAGGAAGGGAGCTCTTAATAAGCATCGTATTTTTTTTTGTAATTAAGGAGAAGTGGATGGAAGAAAAGGAGAAGATGGCAAACATGGTATTCGAGAAAGCAAGGATGGAGACTGATTGGAAGGAACGGCAAGAGCGACTGCAGATAGAAGTTACGATGTTACAAAGTAAACTAGCCGCAATAGCAAAGGAGGCCAATAATGTAGTGCGGATCAATATGCCTGTTTTAGTGACAATACCTTCAGAGATACCTTTGAAACCAATAGAAGAATGGCAGAAGTTGTTGGATGAGCACGACAACCAAATTGCCGTCTTGAGTCTCAAGTACGAGACTTTGGTTTGTTGAATGAAGATTTGATGGCGCTTTTGGATGGAGAATCCTCAAACATCAAGGCAGATGATGAAGATGTAGTAGAGGAGAAGGTCACAAATTCAAAGGGTGGTAAGTCAACGCCATCGAGTGAAGAAGCCAACGCTGCTATGTCTTTATAAGTTGAGGCAAAATAATGTTTGTGAGGACGATGCACAATTAGCAGTAGGATTATGTAGAATATGTAAATAAATTTTATGATAAGTTACTAGTTGATTATTGACAACCTTGAGAATTAGACTGATGATTAGGTTCTTTAGTTGGTAACAGTAGGTTGTTAGTAGAACAAATGGTTAAGAATTCAAAGGGTCATAACCTTTGGAATCTGTTGGCCAATGGTCCATCTTTTGGATAGGATAAAGAGGTTGAGAAAAGGGAGATCAGGGCCTGACTATGAGAATCATAAGCCGGGGGGCCAGACTGTGAGAGTCGTAAGCCGGAGTAAGCTTGGTGTTACCTCTTTGTTTTCTTTATTATTTGCTTATGAAGAATTATGATTAAGAGAAGTATTGTTGAAATTGTAATTAGAATATTATAGAATATGACTTTGAACTGACCATTTTGAAAAAAATCTGTGACCTTGAGAATTGAGATTATCGAATTATATTGTATTAAGTGAAGATATTAAATTCTATGTGATGAATTAAAAAATTGAATATAATAAGTAAGCCGGAGATCAGTAATTGAATATATAACAACCAAAAGAGAGTAAGTGGCAGATGAATTGATAAGAATATGGAAGTATTGTTGAATTGATAGTCATAGAATGGATTATGTATTGAATTAAGATGGAAGTAGTAAGCCTTGGTGTTTTGTAGTTTGATAATTGATTTTAGATAGTTACAATATAATCAATTGTGACAGTAATAGACCCAATTCATATAATCAGTCTTTTCCCGTGTTCGAACCCACCTCTATTAGTTCAATTGCTTTGGTATATTGAAGCTTAAACACAACGAGAACAACACACACCATTATAAGATGGAATTGCAATGGATTAGAGAAAAAAATGCTCCTACTTAGTTTAGAAGAGGAGATATTATCTACCAGACTTATTGAGATGACACAAGATTATATATTATCTTTTAAGATTGTTAAAAAGAGAAAAAGGATGGACAAATGCTATATTAAAAATATTGAGGAAAACTTGAAAAAAAATAGAGAATTGATTGAAAATGAATTTATTTCAAGAATATTTGAAGAAATAGATTTTACAAATACTATAGAAGAATTTAATTATTTATTACAATGTACATTATAAGAAAAAAATAGAATTATTAATGTGTGTTCTAAAGAATTTTATGATGAAATTCAAGGATTTATAGAAAATTTAAGTTGCCAAGAAGTATGTGTTGAAATTAAGTATAAATCAGTTATAAAAAAGATCAAACCAATGACTTTGCTACTACCATCTGATTGTGAAGAAAAGATAAGTGGAGCATCCATACAACCAAATTTAAGGGATTTAAAGAAGATAGGACATAAATTTATAAATGCTACATTAGATGGATTAAATGTTAGATGTAATGGATTTTTGACAAAATATGAAGAAAAATATATTAAAGATATACTTTCACGTTATGGAAAAGCTTTTGCATTTAAAACACATGAAATTGGATATGTTAATCCAAGTATTATTGCATCCATGGTTATTTTTATTATTCCTCATGAATCATGGAATTTATAACTAATTCTAGTATCAAGAGCATATTTATCTAAGTTAATAGATTTATTCAATAAAAAGATAAAAATAGAAATTTTAAAACCATTTATGGCATCTTATTTTAATTGATGGTTTACAGTGCCAAAAAAAATAAAACAATGAGATTTATATAAGACATGCAACTTATAAATAAATTGACTATTAGAAAGATGGATTCAATTCCAATTGTAGATGAATTTATAAAAACATTTGCTGGAAGAGCAATCTATTCAATGGATGATTTTTATTGAAGATGTGATAAATTTCAATTAGTAATACAAAGTAGAGATTTGACAACTATGAAAATATCATTAGGATTAGTCAAAATGTATACATTACCACAAGGAGCTACAAATTCTATAGTACATATCATAAATGGAATGCATAAGATATTAAGAAATTTCATTTCAAGAATAATAATCCATTTCTTAGATGATGTACCAATTAAAAGATGTGAATAAGAAAGAAAAGATGAGACTTTGGATTCAAAAGAATGTAGGAAGTTTGTGGCAGTTCATATTGATGATTGTCAGAAGATTTTAAAAATAGTAGAAGAAGTTCATTTAACCTTATCAGAGACAAAATCAATGTTTGGAATAAAAGAAGTTTTGGTGGTAGGATACATGTTAAATTCATATAGATGCAAGGCAAGTATGGAAAAGGTTGATATTATGAAAAAGATGAAAGAATGTGCAAATACAACAAAAGTAAGAAGATTTTTAGGAGCATGTATTTTCTATTATATATAGATACTTCATTTTATGCATATAGTAGATCCATTACATGAGTTTTTAAGAAAGAATCAAAAATTTCAATCAAAAGTAAAATAAAAAAAAGCTATGGAAAAATTGAAAGAACTTCTTTCTTCAACTCCAACTTTGAAGAATGTAAATTTTAAAGATGGAAGGCTATTGATATTAATAGCTGATATAAGTCCAATTGAAATAGATTGAACAGTTGGATAAGATGATGAACAAGAGAATAGATATATAATAAGGTTTGGAACAAAGGTTTTGAATACTACAAAAAGAGCATATGTACAAATCAAAAGAGAATTATAGGATGTAGTAATAGCTATGAAAAATAAAAAAGAGTACTTAATTGAAGCATCAATAGTTATAAAAATAGATTATCTACCTTTATTAGATATGATTATAAATTATTCAACTCTTGGTATTGTTATATTAAGATAGATAGCATATATTAAATGTGTGAATCTAGAATTTAAATATATTACAAGAAAAAGAAATTTAGTCACAAATATATTATTAAGAGCAAAAAATTATGATGAAAAAGAGATGTTTTATTTGGAAGATGATGTGGGTACAAAATTTTATACTAATGCATTATCAAAAGAAGAAGGTATATTTTTTAATATACTATTGGAAATATTTTTAAAAGATTTATTTGAAGATGAATTGAAAGTTGTTGGAGAGTATTTAAGCACATTAAAGTGACAAGAAGATTGGACAAATCAAGAATTTAGGAAAATTTGTAAGAAGGTCTATGGATATTTTTTACATGATGGATATTTATAGAAGCATCCAAAGAAGAGAAGAAAAGTACCAAAAAAATGATATGTGGTTTAAAAGCTCAACAAAAGATTATTAAAGAATTTTATGAAAATTTATAGGTAGGGCATCAAGGTATTTGGACAATATTTACTAAGTTGATAGAAAAATATTGGTAGAAGAGTATACACAAAGATGTAGCAAATTTTGTAGGATCTTGTGAGATTTGCCAAGTATATTCAAATATTCGGCATTGAGATAGGTTATACCTAACATATCCTTTGTCTTTACATTATAAGAAGATGCTAGATTTAGTGGCAATGCCTATGGAACTTGGACAAATAAAGTATTTGGTAGTTACATGAGAAGATTTATTAAATATGGTTTAAGGACGAAAATTAAGAATAAAAAATACTGAAGGTGTATATCTTCTAATATTTCTATTAGAAGATGGTATTTATTGCTATAGTTGTATTAGAAAAATTATAGTAGATAGGAATGAATTAGATGCAAAGGAAGTACAAGAATTCTTTAATAGAATAGAAATTAAACTTTCTTTAATAATAGCATATAGTTTAGAAGATAATGGTAAGAGCAAGTGTAGACATTCACATATTGTTAAGGCATTAATAAAGGCATGTAATGGCAAAGCACATGAATGGCCTAAATTACTACCATTTGTACTATGGACATATTATACAACTCATAGTTTAGTAACAAGTTATATGCCTTTTGAATTAATATATGGACAAAAATTAATAATATAAATAAAAGACATATTACTTGCATGGAATGTATTACCTTACAAGAATAATTTCAACAGAGAAGAATTTTTAGCATCATGGATTCAACAATTAGAAAGAAGACCTAATGATATTGAAGTGGTAATAGAGAGATTGAAAGAAGCAAGAAAAAAGAATAAAAAAAGATTTGATAAAAAACATTGACTATGATCTAAGACAATTGAAGATAGTGATTGAGTGTTAGTTTATAATAGTAGCTTGGACAATCAATGTAGCACAATAAAATCATTTGAAAAGATATAGTTTGGGCCTTATATTATCAAAAAGGTATATAACTATGGAACATACTAGTTACAAGAACTTGATAGTATAGAATTGAAGATACCTATAATAGGTAAATAAATTAACTTATTTAAACAAAGAGATGAAGATATTTATTTTTATGAAGAACAAAATGCAATACAAGATATTGAGATGGGAGTAGAGAATCAAATTGAAGATCAAGAATTTGAATAAGATAAAGAGCATTCTACATCAACATATTGAAGAATCATTAGCACATGTTGGACGATGCATAGATTCAAGGAGGGTGGATGTTGTGATGTAACACACCTAATAAATAAAAGAGTATCAAAATTATTATATTATAGAAGATCTTAATTCAAAATATTTTAAAAAATTATCTTAGAAATATAGATAATAGTAAAAAGGTAATAAAACTAAAAAGTACTAATATTGTTTTTTACAATATGAGCTACTATTTACTTTGTAGGACCATAAATAAGGCAAAAAAAAGTAAATTAGAAAATTAAATGATATAGAAATAAACAAGAAGGAATTAAGAATAGATTCCAACAAAATTTACCTCAAAAAGCGAAGAATTGATATCCAGAAAGAACCAATTGTCAATTTGGATTGAAATCAAAACCCGAGGCACAAAATTTCACACCTATGGCAACTTTAAGGTTCTTTTGAGAAATCAAAGAGTGAGATTTGAGAGCAAACCTGATAGGGTTTTTATGAGTGTTGGTTTTATATGCATTGGATTTATAATGACTTAATAAGAGCTTTACAAAATCAAGTTTTTTTTAGATGACTCAGGTTTTTATGAAATAAAATAAGATTGATATTTTGGTTAGAATTTGGTTAGGATTTGATTTAGGATTTATGATTTTTCTAGAATTTGGTTTAGAATTTAGAATTTTTGTAGGATTTGATTGAAGTCTATTAGCATTTCAATTAGAGCTAAATTAAAACTTAGTTGAGATTTATTTTAAATATATTGTAATTTTTTTAATATTTTTTAGATCTTCTTAAGGATTATTTTAAGATTTATTTTAGTTTATCTTTAAATTCTTTTAAGATTTCTTATTGTTTCTTTTGTAATTTTCTTAAGATTTCTTTTGAATTTTATTAAAGCTTATTTAATATTATTAAGATTTAATTAGAATTTATTTAGTATTCTATTAGAATTAAGACTTTGTTATTATAATTTCTATTCTATCTTCTATAATCATGTGTCTGGTATACTCTCAAGTAATACTTTACATAATATGACAACTTGAAATACAGAATGGATCTTCATAGACTCTAATAGATGTAATCAATGAGTAATACAATTGATTTGTTCATAAATAAAAAAAGATCCAACTTATCACAAGAACAAAAAATCTTGATATTGCAACAAAATAACCATATTTTATCACCTACATTGAATTGTGGTTGCTCATTGTGATAGGCATCTGTATTGGTCTTTTGTCATTTTTGAACTTCTTTTAATTGTATCTTTATTATTGTATATAGCTCTGACAATTAATTTACTAAATCTTTTGCCAAAAGATTATCAATTTTTGAAAAGTCAAAAGTATTAAGTCATGGATGATAACCATAATTGACAAAGAAAGATATTTTTTGAATAGAAGAATGTACCAAATTATTGTATGCAAATTTTGCCAATAGAAAAAAAGTTATTCAATCATCTTAATGATAGTTGATGATATACCTCAAATACTATTCCAAAATTTGATTCACCCATTTTATTTATCCATCAATTTGAGGATGAAAAGTTGAAGAGAGATTTATATCTACCTTTAGAATCTTAAATATGGTTTTCTAAAATCTTGATATTAATTGAGTTCTTCTATCTAATATAATATTCTTTATTAATCCATAATAATAATAGAAATTGTTAATAAAAAGCTTAGTTATTTCTTCACCTAAAATAGATTTTATACATGATATAAAATGTACCATTTTGGTGAAGCGACCTATAATTATGAATATAGAATCATATGAATTTGAACCTGAAAGATCTGTAATAAAATCCATAGAAATAAAAGACCATGGTTTTTTAAGTATAGGCAATGGTTGGAGAAGTCCATAAGGTCAATGACGAGGAGTTTTTGATTTAAAATAAATTTCACATGATGGGACTAAGTCTTTTACCACCTTTCATATTTGCCGCCACTAAAAATCTATAGATATAAGCTCTAAAGTCTTATTATATCAAAAATATCTTGCTACTGAAAGTTGTGACATACTTGAAGAATATGTAAACATGCTTCTACTTCTAGAACATATAAGCATCTTTCAAAATAGAGAAGGTTGTTTTTAAACTCAAACTTTGAAACATCATAAGACTTAGAAGAAAGATGCTTGATATCATGAACAAGAGGATCACAAGACATAATTGATTGAATTTATTTGACAAAAATCAAATCAACAATCAATTTTGATTTCATTATTAGAAGATGAAAATGCTTTAGCTTCAAAAAGATTATTCTTTCTTGATCAAAAGATATGCCTCTTTTTTTTATGTAAGAATATCTAGAAATAGCATCTGATAAATTTCATTGTTTTGAGGTTGATATGTAATCTTGAAATCAAATCTTAATCAAGACATATTCCAATGGATTTGGTGATAATTCAAAATATATCCCAGCATGAAATACTTGAGGTTCTTATGATTTGTATATACTGTGACTAGATTTGAATCATTTCTAGATAATGATACCATTTTTAAAATGAATCCATAATTATAAAAAGTTTTTTGTTGTAGATTTCATAGTTAATCTTACTTGCTAAAAAAATTCATGGAATGAAAAACTACTAGATGGAGTTTGTCATCTATTTCCATTTGTAATAATATTGCATTCAGACTTGAGTAGTGTAGAATACACATTTTTCTATCTTTTCATATAATCTTGCATCTCTTAATTTTTATAACACACAATAAACATGAACTTCATATTCTTTTGTATCCTTAGAATAGATTAAAATGTTGTCCAAATAACAAAGGATAAAATCATTAAAAAACTCACAAAAGACATCATTCATTAAATGTGTAAAAGCAATTGATGCATTTGTGAGTTCAAAAGGCATGATATTATATTTCAAATATCCATACCTAGTTTGGAAAGTAGTCTTTCATTCATCTTCTTCTTTTTTGTAGATTAGGTTATATACTCTTCATAGATCTATTTTTGTATAGATCTTTACTTGATTTAGTTGATCAAAAAGTCCTAAAATCAAAAGTAGATTATACCTATTTTTGATGGTGATCTTGTTAAGTCCTCGATAGTCTACACACATTTGTAGAAATTCATCTTTTTTCTTCACAAATAAGATAAGAGCCTTGGTGTCCTACTGTAATTGCTTATAGTATGTAAAAATTAGTTAGGACATATAATATGTTCATAAGTCTTGATGTATGTTAGAATGATTAATAGATTAATTTAAAGAGAGTGGATGTAAAAAAAACTTTATTTTAAATTTTATCTATTTTGATTATAGCATTTAAAAAAATTATAGAACCTAAATGTTTGATATAAAGCCTTGAAAGAAGATTAGAGCCTAAAGACAAAAATCTTAACTAGTAGAAGGCTTATTAGGAGGGATGAAATCAAGATATAGTTTGATGAAAGCAAGGAATAGAGATCTTCATTCCTATTGATTAAAGACCATGCCCAATGGCCTTCAAGGAGGCTGCCTGAGGCCTTAATAGGAATTAGAGTTTTTTTTTTGAAGTCATTTGAATTTAAGAGGCTGAAGTCATCAATTTTAGGTTTTTGGATATGGATTTAATGTAAATTTTGTGTGATTTGGAGTTTTATTGAAGGAGTTATTGGCACTCAAATTTAAGGTGTCAATTTTGTATCTACTATCTCTCTTTGATGCATTACATACATTTACAAAATGCAACAAAGGATCAGCAATTGGGATTGAAGTGAGCACTTTTTTCACTATATTTTTCATATATTTTTTGATGAATTTGGAATTTGGATGAGAAGTTATAGAAGGTTGAAGTCATCGCATCCAAATTAAAAGCAATTAGTAAATGATTTTGATCATAGTAATGGTTAGAGCCATATCTTGAATTTTTGGACGAATTTTTGGCTCAAACCTTTTAGAGAAGGTAGATTATTGTGTTAAGAAGCTATATATATATAAATTTTATGGCATTTGAATGCTTATTTTGTGAGATATGAAGAAATTTATACATATGTATATAAAAACTAGGGTTTAAAGCTATTATTAGGATTTTAGTGATATCTTAAGATTCGAAATGAATTTGTAGTTGAAATTAGTTGTAATAGTTGTTAAAAGTACATTAGTACTTCATGCAAAATTTGAGTGTGTTTGGATAGTCTAATTGGAAGATATGAGGTTTTGAAGTTTGAAAATAATATCCCATAAGGATATATAAGAATTTAGAATTTTTTTATCATATTTTGGGTATTTTTGGGAACTTAAGATTTATATATTTGGTGTAATTTCTCTTAAAAGTATTATATATATATATATATATATATATATATATATATATATATATATATATACAAATTTGGTCTTTCTTATCTCAAGACTTGATTGAGCAATTAGTGGCAGCCAAGAGCCAAGTACTTTCTTGAGGCAAACTCTCTCTATTCTAATACCGGCTAGAAATTTAGAATGGCATATAAAATTCTTAGCCAAGTTTTCATTAATGTATTCTTTGAATATAGCTAACTCATTTTGTAATAGGCTATAGATTGGTTCAAATAATAATTGAGTTCTTTCTTGAAGATTGATGAAATAATCATAAGGATGATGTTGTGAAAAAATATCTACATTCTTCTTTTCAAAAACGTCCTAGAAATCTTAATACTTGCTAAGAATACCACTTGATATCTTTTTACCATCAGCAATGGATATGGCATATATAGCAAAAGATGGCCCTTCATTTGCGACATGCATAAAAGCTCTTACACCTACCAATAATGGTGTGAATGTATTAAACTTATAGATTTCTACTTGCCTAGTAAGATCTTGAGTTAAATTATAGGAAAAAGCAAGATTGCAAGAAATCTAGCCTCTCCAAAGATTATATCTTTCTAGCCATGATAATCCTAAAATAATTGAGTTAAAAAGAGATTTAAATATATTAAATATTATTAAACTATTTTGACCATTAGTTGCTACTTCCACATGAATAGTTTCATGTGTAACATCCCTAGAAGACAATGAATATCCATCTATTATTTTTACATGAATAAGTTTGATTTTCTTAACTAAAGATATATCTCATTTTTTGACAAAGTCTTCTTTTATAAAATAAGCTAAGGCTCTTGAATCCAACAAGTCTAAGACTTTGTGATTTTCTGGTCCTAAATAGACTTCTATTGTAGCTAGAATAACTCATTTTCTGACTCATTGTCTTCTTTAGCAATTGTGCTTCTCATTTTGTAATTATGTTGTTTCTTTAGATAATGTTAAGCAATATGTTTAGCTTTTCTTTAATATAAGTATAAGCCATCTTAACAATGTAGATTCTTTTTTTGGTTAGTGAGGGGTTTAAAATATACCATATCAATTTATATTGATTTTGGTCTTGGTGAATAAGTTCCTAAAAATTTAGAAGCTATTTTTATTATTTGATTTGTTCTTCTTCAGCCAAATCTTTGTTCTTGACATCTTTCAAATAATTGATTATTACATGCAATGGCTTGAGCAATAAATTTTTCTAAATATTCTGCCTTTGATATTGTCAATAACAAATCTTTGATAATATCCTTCAACTCATATCAAAATTGATTGATAAGGGCTTTATCATTCTACTCCATGTTGCAAGTAAGGTTTTGGAATTCAGTAGCATATATGGTAGCTAACCATGATCTTTGCCATAAAGATAAGAGCTTAGTCTCTACTACTCTTTTTTGATCACTTTCTCCAAATGTGACCATAAACACTTCTAGGAATGAATTCAAATCATAAAAGAGTTGCAAAACTTTTTCTATTAAAGGTGCAAACCAAGAGAGAGTACTTCTTAATAGAATTATGTCTATGAATCCAACTTGAGTAAATCCATTGGAATATTGGAAAGAATACAACCTTAGATAAAGCTTGATTTATTACAAAAATCCTTGAAATTTTGATCTTGTTACATTAAACTTCTCAAACATATTAATCCTTATTTGTGTCTTACTTGTAAAAACCAAAACTCTGTAGATTTGATTGTGAGGTTATTCTACTTGCTTCCTTCAACTACACAACTTCTTGCTACATACTTAGAACTTTTATTATAGGTGTAGTCATAGTACTTCCATGATTCATATTAAAAATATATGATATTTTCACTCTTAGAGCATTTACAAGCTCATGAAGATCTTTAATAATTGTAAATCTATTCTTATTTCTGCTAAGTATCCATAATCTTTCCTTCCATAAATAATTCAAACAAATCCAAAAATTAAATTAGAAGAAGGTACTTTACAATCTCTAATAAAAAAATTCTACAAAGAAAGATAATCTACTCTCTTTAAGAAAAAAATCAGTATTAGAAAATAAGATTTTTTGTTTAAAGGTGGATAATGTATAATCATTAAAATACAATAATAAAAGTGAGATAATCCACTCATTTTTAAAATAAGACAAAAATAATAGGTTAATATTCTTATCAAACTATCAAAGACATGAATCTCAAGGGAAGAAAGTCCTTAATATACTCTTATATTACTGAAAGGAATTAAAAAGTCACTGAAAGATGATATGATATTGAATTAGATTGGCTATTGTCAAAAATAAGAAGATTAGAAGCTTTTAGAACAAGACTAATGACTAGAAAGGCATTGACAAGAATGAAGAAGGCTTTACTCTTGCTTCCATATTTATTCTTAACTAAGAGCTATGTTATAATGTCCTATAGGACCTCCAAAATGTATTAACTTTATAAGATACATATCTTAACTTGTAAGGTAAGTTTTTTATATGTTTGCCACATAATTAGCTTATTTTATAAGCTACCAACACATGCTTAAATTATTGACTCAGTGTAATTGTCGTTTTACTTACTCCAAACTAATCTAATTGAAATAAACTTGTATAGGAGAATTTGAATACAAGAAAAGACTATCCGCATGAGTTTACACGTTAAGGTCACACAATCAACTATCTCTTGATTAATTAAAAATACCCAAGAATGCTACATTGTCCTTTGCATTCTATCAAATATTATAATCCATAATTCCATCTTCACAATCACTGTCTCTTCTCTTCTCCTAATTTATGACAACGATATGTAATATTATACTATCTTAAAAAATAGCATACAATCATTTCATAATCCAATCACTCGAATCCTCTACATTTAATTATCATTCTCCCTACACTTCTTCACACAAATCCAAACTCCAAAGACTCTTTTTCAAACTTCAATATTATAATTCTCCCATTCATATTCATTCTTCACAAATATTTTCAATTGTCCACTTACAAGTTTTTACTCTATTTATCCATAATAAATTCCATACTTCATATACAATAATAAATCTCTTTTTTATTCTAGAATTTTAGTTCACATTAATCAAAAACTATCCATTAATCTTCAACTACAAAGAAACAAAGAGGTAGCACCAAGCTTACCTCGGCTCATAACTATCACAATCTGGCCCCTCTTACTTCTTTTTCAATCTACTTATGCTTTCTTCAAAATGCCAACCACTATACAATATGATAAAAACTATTTTTTTTGACTAAATCATCCATCTTGCCTTTTAAATTATCCATTTATCAATTTACTAGCTTCTCTTAACCCTACATACTATGTATTACAAAACAAAAAAATCCTACCCATTCTACATAGTCCCACTTCTAATTGTGCAGCGTCCTTATAAACTACTATCTAGGCTCATTAGATCCATCAATCTCATCATTTTCTATAGATGGTTCCATAGATTCCAGTTCTAATGATAAGTCTTCGTCCTCTTCCAATACTTCTATTGGATCTTTTTTCAATTGGACTGATAAATCTTCATTGTACGCTCTCAATTCACGAACTCGAGCTTTTAATTGCATAATCTTGACATCATTCACTTCCAATTGATACTATTGTTGCCTCACCTTCTCCTCTAATTTATCAATTGTTGAAACTGGTAAGGTAGATATTTATAACTGACCAATATTGGCTAAATCATCTTCCAATTTTTTTTATTAACTCTTTCAGAGTTCCAATTTCTATCCTTAATTCTTCCATTTCAATTCTATATTGATCACTCAATTTCTACTTTTTCTATTCTAGTAATGCTATCTTTTTTCATTTTATTTCTAGCTGATACTTTATCTTCTTCCATTCCAAAATTGATTTACTACTAATCTCAAATAGGTCTTGTCTTTGGCCTTCCATAATATATTAAATATATTTTATTTTATTTTTTAAAGCTTTTTGTTTCTCTCCAAATTTACGCTCTAATAACAACTTGAATTTTGTATTTTTTTTATCATGCGATCTTGTTCCATCATCCTATGGCTTTGCTCTAATAACTCTTTTTTGCTTGCCTCCAATTATTGCCTTAAATTTCTTTTTCCATCCAATTTACTCATCGTGAGCTGTAATTGAGAAATTTGGACAAATAAAACCTCTTTAAGATTTATTTCTTTTGATATTCTACCATTTGTTCATGCTAATTGATTTATGTCCATTAAAATTGGAACTTTAGGCACCATCTCAAGCATCAAATAAATTAGAATCCGCCTTGATGTAAACATCGGTATAGCCTCCGATTCCATCAAATTATTTGACTCCTCAATTTCATGAATCTGTCACGGACACAGAAATATAAGCTCGAGATCTAACAAGAAGTTCAAGAAGAATTGGCAAGAACTAGATTAATCAGATGAATACAAGAACAACACCAGAGAGGTGAGCTAGAGCTCCAAGAGATGTGTTGTCGAGACTGAAGAAATCTTTAGCCTCGATTCCAATAAATACTCTTATTTAGGAAGCTTCTCAAGCAACTTCTACCAACTAAGAAGCTTTTAGAAGGTTCCAGAGACTTGCTTCTAGAAGGTTCTAGAAACTTGTCTCTAGAAGGTTCTAAGGACTATGTTTCTAACATCTTCTACTAACTAAGAAGCTTCTAGAAGGTTCTAGAGACTTGCTTCTAGAAGGTTCTAGAAACTTGTCTCTAGAAGGTTCTAAGGACTATGTTCCTAACATCACCCCCTCCTTTAGCTTTTAGGTCTCTGAGAAGCAATGTTGTTGTTAATTAGTACCAACACAAGAAAATGAAGATCTGTCGTATAACGTCTACTATGAACTCCAACTGTTGTTCATGAGGCAAGTGGTTCATCGGTCCTTTAAGCCAACGGTAGTGGCCCACTCCTTCAACTTCTGACCAAGCATGAACTTCCATTGTCGTGTTGTAACACGAGTATACCGTGAAAATATAAAGAAAGGGGACTTTTATTAATATTCAGTTACCTCGAATATTGGGAGCAACGATCGATTCTAGTGCCAATATTTAGAAGCCAGTTCAGACACCCCATCACAATTAGTCAAGGCATACTTACCAGTAATAAAATGCTCCGTTCGAGTCCAATAGTGGGAGTCAACAGAATCAAAAGGACTAAATCAATGACTAAGCGAGCTTGACGCAAAGGACCAACTTGACCCAATTACAGGAACATCCAGGTCTTACTACGGGCCTCTTAGCCAGTATGAGACCTGAATTGGTCGGACGACTCAATGTGGTCCTGATTACGGGAGTTTCGATTTTGTTTCAGGCTGTCTTGTTCTCTGTGCCATTTCAAAGAATGTTGTTTCCGGAAAAAGAACCTTTTAAAAGGCAAAAAACAGAGGAAAAAGCTCTGACAGCGGAGCCAATTCCAGATCCAAGATGATAGATTGAAGAAATTCAGAGGCTAGGGTTTGAAAGAGGGGAGAATTACAATTTTAAGGGTCAGAGAGCTAGCTTCATGCTTCGAGGGGGGGGAGGAGAAAAGACAGAGAATTGGGGTTTTTTTTTTTTCATAGGATTTTGAGAAGACTAAGACAATCGTTGCTGAAAGTCAGTGTTGTACTGGTGAATCGGAGTTTTAATGAAGTAGGTGTGATTACTCTTGACTATTTTGTGAAATCAAAGTTATGTCTATGATTGAAGAATTAAAAGGGTGTCTATAGGATTGAGTATGCGGAGTGAATGAAAATTTTTGGATTAATCTAACAAGACAATCAGTGGATACAAGGTCGTGAGTATAAAGCGGTATCGAAGATTAACAGATTGGGTTGTTCGGGGTTCTCTGTAACAGCTAGAGACCTACCGATGTCATATTACGTGCTGTCCTGCTTGAGAACGCACTGGGCATCTGGCTGTAGAAAGTAGTATAGAGATTCGCTAATATTCAAGCACTCTATCAGTTTTTGACTGTTGGAATATAAACGACTATAAGAATATATCGTAAATCTACATGGATGTCCTTCGACTGCTCGCTGAAATCCTTTTTGCCCCAACCGGTAACTCTCTAGACGTTACAGAGAACCCCGAACAATCCAATCTGCTAATCTCCGATACCGCTTTATACTCACGACCTTGTATTCACTGATTGTCTTGTTAGATTAACATAAAAATTTTCATTCACTCCGCATACTCAATCCTATAGACATCCTTTTAATTCTTCAATCACAGACGTAACTTTGATTTTACAAAACATTCAAGAGTAATCACACCTACTTCATTAAAATTCCAATTCACTAGTACAACACTGACTTTCAACAACGATTGCCTCAGTCTTCTCAAAACCCTATGAAGAAAAAAATCCCAATTCTCTATCTTTCCCCCCCCCTCCCTCCCGAAGCATGAAGCTAGCTCTCCAATCCTTAAAATCCCTAATTCTCTCCCTCTTTCAAATCCTAGCCTCTGAATTTCTTCAATCTGCCGTCTTGGATCCGGAATTGGCTCCGCTCTCAGAGCTTTTTTGTCCATTTTTTGCCTTTTAAAAGGTTCTTTTTCCAGAAACAACATTCCCTGAAACGGCACAGAGAATAGGACAGTCTGAAACGGAATCGAAACCCCCGTAATTGGGACCATATTGAGTTGTCCGACCAATTCAGGTCTCATATTGGCTAAGAGGCCCATAGTATGATCTAGATGTTCCCGTAATTTGGTCAAATTGGTCCTTTGCGTCAAGCTCACTCAGTCATCAATTTAGTCCTTTCGATTCTGTTGACTTCCACTATTGGACTCGAACGGAGCATTTCGTTACCAGTAAGTATGCCTTGACCGACTGTGATGGGGTCTCTGAAACTGGCCCCTGAATATTGGCACTAAAATCAGTCGTTGCTTCCAATATTCGAGGTAACTGAACATTAATAAAAGTCTCCTTTCTTTATATTTTCACGATATACTCGTGTTACAACATGACATCCACCCCCTCTGAACTTGTGCATCCTCCGATATGCACCAATTTATCCAATTGCTGTTTGATTTATAATATATTCTCTACGTCTTTGTCCAGTTCGTCTTCGTCACCTTCATTATCCAAATCACTTTCATCTTCTTGTTGCGTACCTAACTTACGTAATTTTCCTTCAATATTATATAATCTTTTTCTTTCTTTTCTTTTAAAATCATCAACTTTCTTATATATAATATTTCCATTCTCCAAAATACCAATAAAACTCGCATCAAAGGCACCTTCATCTCGCGAGAATACCTCCTCTTTTGTACCTCCATAATCTCCCTTTATAGTGGTACCTCCCCAAAATCCTTAAATCCTTCAACAATCTTTGGCAATGGTTTCTCCCTCAACCTATCTCGATTCCGTTCATGGTTAGGACGTACTGTTAGAAATTATACAGCTTTCCTTCCATCTTCGCTACGTACCCTTGCATAAGCAGAACCATCGTCAAGTACTTTTGTTTCCATCCGTATTACCGTAATATAATGTTGTCCTAAAATCAACGGATAAGACGTTGTATCTTGAACAAAGAAATTTTGCTCCATCGCAACATCCCCAATCCGAATTTTGACATCTGGACAAGCTCTATATAAATCGCCCCGTGTGTTATTAGCTACTCGTATTGCCCATCCATGTTCCATATCAATTGGCCATTTTTGCTTCTTATAAAGATCTTTAGACATGAGATTTATTTCAGAACCATGGTCGACTAAAGCAACAATTGGTTCTTCTATATCTCATACTTTCACCAATACCTCAGTAGTTGCTCTTGTCCAATGCTTTCGAGTATAATGGCTCAAAGTTTCCATTTCCTTATCACTATAATCTTCGAAACATACTCGTTGATTATATCCATTCTTTTCATTTGTTGGTTGCTTGTAACCAATATCAACCTCTTCTTCATCTTTATATATTCTTGCATCAATAGCATGACTCATTCCAGTTTCACCCATTAATTACCTCTTTTGCTTAATGCTGTCAATGATAACATCCTGAAACTCCTTCTTTGCAACTTCCAAAACTTCTTTCAATGTGAATTCCACCTTAGCATTTAATATATGTTCTTCCAACACCCCTTTCAAATTTGTTGCCGCTTCAATGTCAGAAAGTAGCTTATAAGCAATTGATTTGTCCTTATCTTTTGTCTTCCTTGTTTTTTCTTCCAATGATGCTGAGATATCCTTTACAGGCAATTCTTGTGAAGCTGCCTCATGAGCCTTGTCTCTTCAAGTTTGCCTCTTAGAAGAATTTCCTTCTTTCGTATCATCAAAATTTTCTCGTTTCTTTTCTTCCATCAAAGCTTCGTATTGGCTCTTAGCAATATATGCATGAACTGAAAGAGACTCAACAGGATCCTCCCAACTTGTTGCACCTCGTATTATAGCTGCAGTCTTCAATAGCGCTTCTTGAGGTAATTTTCCTTCTTGCATTGTAGAAATGGTAGAACCCCAAAACTCACTAGTTTCCGTACTTCCACCAAGGTCATCATCTACTCTAGCACCATAACTTGCACTTTCTCGTGCTGCTGTTTCATGCTCTTTTAAGTAATCTTGAACCAATGCTCTCATTCCTTCCTTGCCAAAATTGATTTGAAGAAGATCCTTCCTATCCTTTAATGCTATCTTCCCATCTTTCCAGCAAATAATTCCTTGCCGTATCATATTATTAAATTCATTGCAATCTTTCCTAGTGTATGAAGCGTCATCACACCAAATGCATCTTTGTATATATCCGTATTTTGAAACATTCTTCAAATTATTTGTAGAAGTATTCTCTTCAAGTCTTGCCAATTTGATTTGAAGATCTCGTATTTCTCG
The DNA here is from genome assembly GCF_059467195.1 of Physcomitrium patens. NCBI lineage: Eukaryota > Viridiplantae > Streptophyta > Bryopsida > Funariales > Funariaceae > Physcomitrium > Physcomitrium patens. The sequence continues at coordinate 8,573,473 of NC_143432.1, forward strand.
TATAATTTCTTCCATCCCCATATATGCCTTCTTTGATAAGGATGTCAAAGGTTGAACTGTAGGCATTGTTGGTGGTGTTGTACGTATTCGAGCTTTGGGTGCTTGTACTATTTTCGGAATATTGCTCCTATCCTTCCTCCTTTCTCTTTTTGTAAGCAACCCCACCGCATCTTCAACGTTCTTTCACTTTGTTGTCAATCCTTCATCTTCTTCTTTGTCTTTAAGAAGAAGTTCTAATTTTTCTTGTAATTCTCCATCAGCAGCTTGAAGAAATAGATCAACTTTGTTTGGCTCTAATGTCAATTTTTCTACCTTCGACAATTGAGAGTATTGCCTCTCAAATTCCCTTAGTAGCTCTGTTGCTTGCAAATTCTTATTAGGCCATTCAATCCATTCTAGAAACAGCTTCTTAATAACGCGATCAACATCTTCCAAGAAATATTCGTCTTTCAATGCATGTGAAAAAACCTCCCATGAATTCCTATAACGATCCGTAATCGATGTAATGTGGTCTCTTATCTCCGGTATCGTGGCAAGTCCAAATAATTCAACCATTTTCTTCTCAGAAACCCGATTTAATTCCATTTCACGTACATAACATCTTAAATACCTTGAAATATTCCTTCCATCAAATTGATCAATTTTATTGACCACTGTTTACAATGCTTTGGTTGCCAAAGCTTCCTTTTGATTATTGCTTTGCTGTTGCTATATTGATAATGAACAGGCTTAAAATATACTAGCAATAGACGAATCCATGTGCATACCTTGTCCTTTAAAAGAACCCCCACCAGAAATTCCTCCCAAAGATCCTTCAAAATTTTTATTTTCATTTTTCATAAGAATAAAAATAAAATCAAGCTTATCTTTGCATGTCAATCGAGTGACAGGAGCAGTAACTTGAGAGTAATTCTTGATGAAGATCCGATAGAAGTTGGCAAAATCAAAAAAATATTGTACGTCTCTAATCGTCTTCGGAACCTCTCAGGACATGATTGCTTCCACCTTCTTGGAGTCCATCTTCAAGCCTTCCGTAGTCGCAATGAACCCCAAAAATCCATCTCTATTTGGTGAAATAAACACTTTTCCAACTTGGCATATAGTCCTTGCTTGTGTAGTTTCTCCAAGACCAAATAAACGTACTTTTTATGATCTTCCTCATTTTTGGAGAATATCAAAATATCATCCAAATAGATGACAACAAAATCGTCAAGGTGCTCTCGGAAAATATCATTCATCATATGTTGAAAGATCGCTGGAGCATTGGTAATACCAAAGGGCATGATATTATACTCAAAATGGCCATACCTTGTACGAAACATTGTCTTCCACTCATCTCCTTCCTTGATTCGTACGAGGTTGTAAGCTCCCTTTAGATCAATTTTTGTAAAGATCCTTGCACATCCAAGTTGTTCTAAGAGACCAAAAATCAAGGGTAACGGATAACGATTCTTCTTTGTTATCTTGTTGAGGCCTCGATAGTCCATGCACATCCGCAACAAGCCATCTTTCTTCTTCACAAATAAGATAGGTCCTCTAGCTGATGATTTTGAATGATGGATGAAGTTCTTGGCTAGATTCTCGTCGATGTACTTCTACAACTCCGCCAAATCTGTCTGCGATAGATTGTAGATTGGGCCAAAAGGCAGTTGTGCTCCTTCCTACAAGTCTATGGCACAATCATATGGTCGGTGTTCCGGTAGCATGTCTGCATTTTTCTTTTGAAATACGTCTTTAAAATCCTTATATTGCTCAGATATACTTGTTGTCGAGATCTTCTCCTCAGTAGTTGGAGCCGCATAAATGACAAATGATGTGCCTTCCTTGGACGATCTTATAAACACTCTTGCTCTAATGAATAAAGATTTCTCTATTCGGAGTTTTCTACTAGGCTTGCTTTTGGGTGGTTTTGTGGGAAAGGTCATCTTCCGCAACCTCCAATCTATGCATGGGTTATACTTTTTCAACTAGGATAGACCAAGAATAATAGGATTTGATGGGATTCTAATAATATTGAAAATAATATGACTACTATGGTCCTTAAACATACGCATTTTCCTGAACAAACGCGCCCCTAGTCTTGATAATATGTTGATTTTACTTCTTAGGACAGTTTCCAACTTTGTGGCCTTCTTCACCGCAATACAAGTATAGACCTTTCTCCATGCGTTGCTTTTTTTCTTCTAGAGTAAGAGATTTGACATGTACTGCATCAATTTGCATGTCTTCTACCTCTGAATGTGAATTCACGCCGCTTGCCGACATAGTTGGAGGGTGGCGAACCATATGTTGTCTTGAACGTTGGTCTTGGCGGCATTGGAATAGGCGATTATCGTACTTCACAGCTTGGCTAATAGCTTCATTGAGCGTTTGTGGATCAGAAAGAGTTAATAGTAAATCCTTCACATGGTCCCTTAAATCCCAATAGAATTGACTCATCAACGCTTCTTCGTCCCAATTGATGTCGCATGCTAATTGCCTAAAGTTTGATGCATAGATTGATGTAGAGTGCATCCCTTGTCGTAGTGACCGGATCTTTGTTGTAGCCCATCGAACCTTGTCATGTTCACCAAATGCTTCCGCAAATACGTCCAAAAAGTTTTCAAAGTTGTTTAGTATAGACGATCGTTTCTCAAACAAAGGAGCAAACCATGATGGAGCTTGCCCTATAGGTAAGGTTTCAACAAGCCCAACACGTGACTCCTCCGTTGGATAGCGTTCGAGCTATAAAATTATTATCAACCTGATTTGATTGACGAATCCTCGAAACTTGGAACGCGTACCATCAAACTTGTCCGGAAGGCTAACTCGGGGCTCCTTATATTATAGAACTAGCGGTGCTTGTCTAACCTGAGGTAAAATTGCTTCTCCAAGTGCAAAAGTTTGAGGCTGGTGCAACCTAGATTGTGCCATCTCAGATGCTCCATCATTATAAAGCCTTGCAACGACTCCTTCAATCTCTACAGTTCTTTCCGATAACGTAGCGAGGGCATTCATGATATCATCCAACTTGGACTCTGAACTTTTCGTCATACTAATGTCTTGGCCTCCGGCCATTCTAAGAGAAGAACAAAAATGATTCTACAAAAAGACAATATTGGTTTATAGGAGGATACTCCGCAACCTCTAAAATGCTTTAAGAGCTTCAAGAAAAGGGATAATCCACTCTCTCCAAGAAGAATAAGAGCATCATGATTGATATGAAATACAAATAGGTAACCAAGCAAATAATGCCAAAATTTCTAGACAGAGTAGATCATATACAAGGCTTCCCATTGTGTAGTAGTATAATTTTGTTTAGGAGCAACCAATTGACAACTAGCAAAATATATTAGATGATCAAAATCATTGTCATCTTTTTGACTCAATATTGATCTAATAGCAATATTTGATGTATCAACATAAATATGAAATAATTTCATCCAACAAAGTGCAATCAGTACTGGTGCAGACATCAATTTCCGTTTCAAATCTTTGAACGCAATTGTATAGTCTTGAGTCCAAATTGGACTAAATCCATCCGACAGTGGTTTCTTTAAGAGATTAATTAAATGTTGATATATAACTGCAGATGAATGAATAAATCGTCAATAATAACTGACATGGCCAATGAAATCACAAACACCCGACACCATCTCTAGCTTTGGTAAAGCTAATATACTAGTAACTTTATCTAGGTCAGTAGCAATACCAGCCAATGAGATAATTTGTCCCAATAACTTATTAGATAGTACTCCAAATTGGCATTTCTCTGAATTCAAAGAGATTCCATAATAACCACAGTAATCTAAAGACTTATCAAGATATTCCAAATATTTGATCTTTGTACTAAATATAAAAAAAATCATCTAAAAATATTTCCATTAATAATTATAAATAATCCTGAAATACTTACATCATCACTCTTTGAAATGTGGCGGGGGCATTACATAACACAAATGGCATCACTTTATAAGCAAATGTGCCCCAATCTCTAGTAAAAAGAGTCCTTAATTTGTCATCTTCTATAATTTTAACTTGATTGTAATCCAAAAATCCATCCAAGAAAAAATAACACTCATATCCTGCTATTGCGTCCAAGATACTATCCATAAAAGATAAAGGAAAATAATCCTTTTTGGTAGCTACATTCAATTTATGAAAATCTTGATAAATTTTGATTTTTTCATTCTTCTTTGGCACCATCACAATTGGTGAAATCCATTCACTATACAGGACTGATTAAATAAAACCCACATTTAAAAGTTTGTCCAATTTCTCTTTTACTATAAGGAAATATTTTTGATTAAGATGATGTTGTCTTTAACAAACCGGTATAGCATTCTCCTCCAAAGTAATTTGATGCTCACAAACCTTGGTAAGAATACCTTTTAAATCTGCATATGATCAAACAAAAATAAATTTATGATTGAAGAAGAATTCTTTCTAATTTTTTAGCTCGATATCCATAATATTGGTATATATCTTGATAACTTGTGGTGTTTCAATGGTACCTAAGTTAATGGATTGATGTCAAGGACAAGAACTCGATGAAAGCTAAAGAGTAAGTGAGACTTTTCTCAAAAAGAAATAGGACAAAATAGAAATATGTATATTAAGAAAGAAACTGGAATGGCTATTGCCAAAATACAAGAAAACTAGAGACCCTTGAAACTAGACTAGAAGCAAGAAAGGAGTTGACAAGAGTGAAGAGGGCTTCACTCTTGCCTCTATATATACTATCTAACTAGAAGCCACGTGGCGATGTTCTATAAGACCTCCAATATATGTTGACTTTCTAGGCCACATGCCTTTGCTTGCAAGGCAAGTTTTCTATGGATGGACCACGTAGTTAGCTTGTTCTTTAAGCTTCCAACATGTGTGGCACATGGCTAACTTGTTGACCAAGTTTCTAACCTAAAAGTCAACTATAGACTCCTATAAAGTCAAAGCAGCATCTATGAAGCTTCTAAGAAGCTTCTCTAGAAGATATTACACAATTAACCTACTTTTATCTACTTTTACATACTTTTATCTATTCATATAGGTAATTATATGTATGTCCGTGACATTACCCCCCCTTCTAGGGACGAGTTCCACGAGGAGCGGTGATTATATATTGAGAAAATCTAATATGCGGCGAATTGTATTTGCTACATACTCTGATCTTTGTTCTCTTCGAAGATAGTTGATGGGTCCTCTTAGCCATCGATAGTGTCCCATTCCAGGGCGAGAAGACCACCCTGTTATTTGATCACTGTTGAGGCCTTCATAACTTCCTTCAAATAATACATTTGAAACACCATCAGGAGTCGTTCCTATCTCCAATAATATCACCAAACATCGAGAATCTCTTCCAAGGTCGTGATACCAAACGCGTTGTATCTCACCATCTATTCGAGGAAGAACATGTCGTTCTTGAGGATCTTCATCTCGGTTGCGTCGTCTTGAAGGTTGTGACAATCGCAATGTCTCATCCGGTAAGTCAGCAAACGAAGGTTCTTGAGTTGAATCCGCTGGTTGTTGGCTCTCCATCTAATTAGCGTCACAAATGCAAAGAAGTTACAAACAAGGATAGGAATTTGAATGTTATCTTGCCTCAATCTTGTCTTTTTTATAAGAGAGGTTTTCATCTTGGTTTTGATGGATGTCGTTGATGAAAAACTTTGACTTTAGCTGATGCATTTGCTAGATTCCTGGATGGCTCCCATGTGCGCTCACTAATATCATATCCGCACCAATGAACAAGATATTCTAGCTTATTTCGGCACCGCCTTGAGTCTAATATCTCTTCCACCTCAAATTCTTCATTATTATCTACTTCTATAGGAGGCGGTGGCATTTGTCTTCTTCCTTGTATATCCACTGTCTTATATGGTTCAAGAAGAGACACGTGGAATACAGGATGGATCTTCATTGACTCCGGTAGATGTAACCGATATGCAACTGGGTTGATCTGTTCAGAAACAGAAAAGGGGCCAAGCCTACGATAGTCCAATTTGTCACAAGGTCGAGTGGTCTTGATATTGCGACGAAGTAGCCATACCTTATCACCCACGTTGAGTTGTGGTTGCTCTTTACGATATACATCTGCATTTATCTTTTGTCGTTCTTGAGCTTTCTTCAACTGCGCCTTCATTATTGCATGTAACTCTGACAACCGATTTGCCATATCTTCTGCTGCAGGATTATCAACTTTTGAAAAATCAAAAGTATCAAGTCGTGGATGATAGCCATAATTGGCAAAGAAAGGCGTTTGTTGCGTGGAGGAATGTACCGTATTATTATAAGCAAACTCTGCCAATGGCAGAAGGTTTGTCCAATCATCTTGTTGGTAGTTGATGGTACACCTTAAATACTGTTCCAAGACTTGGTTTACGCGCTCTGTTTGTCCATCAGTTTGAGGATGGAAAGCTGAAGATAGCTTTATGTCCACTTTTAAAATCTTGAAAAGAGTCCTCCAGAATCTCGACACAAATTGAGTTCCCCTATCCGATATGATATCTTTAGGTAATCCATGATAGCGATAGATATTATCAATGAAAAGCTTAGCTGTTTCTTCACCTGTGATAGATTTTGTACATGGCATAAAATGTGCCATCTTGGTGAAACGATCTACTATCACAAATATAGAATCATAAGATCTTGAGTTTGGAAGATCTGTGATGAAATCCATAGAAACAGAAGACCATGGTTGTTCTGGTATAGGTAATGGCTGAAGAAGTCCGTAAGGTCGATGTCGAGGAATTTTTGATCTTGAACAAATATCACATGATTGTACAAAGTCTTTGACTGACTTCCACATTTGTGGCCACCAAAAATCTCTTGATATGAGTTCCAGAGTCTTATTATATCCAAAGTGCCCTGCTGCTGGAAAGTCATGACGTGCTTGAAGAACACGCAAACGTGCTTTTCCTTCTGGAACATATAGGCGTCCTTCAAAATATAATAGATTATTCTTGAACTCGAACTTAGAAGAATCATGAGACTTGGAAGAATTATTCTCGATATCATGAACAAGACGGTCTGAGGACATACTGGACTGGATTTGCTTGAGAAAAGTTGAATCAACAGTCAATGTTGATTTCACTGCTCGGAGATGAAATTGCTCCGGTTTCAAGAGGACCGTTCTTTGTTGCTCAAAAGCTGCATCTCCTTCTTTTGGTGCAAAATAAGAACGTCTAGACAGGGCATCGGACAAACCTTGTTGTTTTCCTGGCCGATAAGTGATAATGAAGTCGAATCTTGACAAAGACATACTCCAACGAGCTTGACGACGATTCAACACGCGTGCTGACATGAAATACTCGAGGTTCTTGTGATCTGTATACACAGTGACTGGACTAGAAGCGCCTTCTAGATAATGACGCCATTCTTGAAAGGAATCCACGATCGCAAGAAGTTCTTTATCGTGGATCTCATAATTGATCTCGGCTGCTGAGAATTTTCTTGAATGAAAAGCTATCGGATGAAGTTTGTCATCTGTTCCCATTTGTGATAAAACTGCACCCAAGGCAAAATCCGATGCGTCTGTTTCCATAAAAAATACCTTGGAAAAGTCAACACGATATAAGACTGGTGCAGAGACAAACGATGTCTTCAAGGCTTCAAATGCTGCTTCCGCTTCTTGATTCCATTGAAATTTATCTTTACTAGTCAAGCGTGTAAGTGGAGCTGCAACTCGTGAGAAGTCTTTGATGAAGATCCGATAGTAATTGGCAAATCCCAAGAAACATTGGACATCTCTTACAGTCTTTGGAATCTTCCAATCCATGATTGTTTGGACTTTCTTAGAATCCATCATGAGACCATCATTTGAAATGATGTATCCTAAAAAGTCAACTTGAGTAGTGTGAAATACACACTTTTCCATCTTGGCGTACAATCCTGCATCTCTAAGTTTTTGTAATACTTGACGAACATGTATTTCATGTTCTTCAACGTTCTTGGAATAGATCAGGATATCGTCTAGATAGCAGACGACAAAATTGTCTAAGAATTCACGAAATACATCATTCATGAGATGTTGAAAAGCAGCTGGTGCATTCGTGAGTCCAAAAGGCATGACATTGTATTCAAAGTGTCCGTACCTGGTTCGAAACGCAGTCTTCCATTCATCTCCTTCTTTGATCCGTACTAGATTATATGCTCCTCTTAGATCTATTTTTGTATAGATCTTAGCTTGATTTAACTGGTCAAGGAGTCCTGATATCAAAGGTAATGGATACCTGTTCTTAATTGTGATCTTGTTGAGTCCTCGATAGTCAACACACATTCGTAAAGATCCATCTTTTTTCTTTACAAATAAAATTGGAGCTCCTGCTGGAGATTTTGAATGACGTATGAAATTCTTCGCTAAATTCTCGTCAATATATGTCTTGAGTTCAGCCAACTCATCTTGCGATAAACTGTAAATTGGTCCAAATGGTGGCTGAGTTCCTTCCTTGAGATCGATTGAACAATCGTATGGGCGATGCTCAGGAAGAATATCTGCATTCTTTTTCTCAAAAACGTCTTGATAATCCTGATATTGACTTGGAATGCCACTTGAAGTCTTTACGCTTTCAGAAATAGGTGCAGCATAAATAGCAAAAGTTGATCCTTCTTTTGCTGCGTGTATAAATGCTTTTGCACCTATAAGTGCGGGTTTTACTATACTAGACTCATGGTTTTTTACTTGATTAATAGAACTGTTACTAATGCTCCGAGGAAAATCAAGTTTACGAGAAATCCAATCTATTCGAGGATTATACTTTTCTAACCATGATAAGCCTAGAATTACTGGATTAGAGGGAGATCTAATTATATTAAAAATTACGCAACTACTATGACCATTTATTACTACATCTACAGGAAGTGTTTCGTGAGTTACATCTCCAGAAGACAACGGACGACCGTCTATAACTTCTACGTGTACAGGTTTAGTTTTTTGTATTAATGATATTCTATGACATCTAGCAAATTCTTCATCTAAAAAACAAGCTGAGGCTCCTGAATCTATCAAGGCAGAGGCTTTGTAATTATTAGGTCCTAAACGCACATCTATTATAAAACAAGGAGATGGTTCTGAGGAGAGGATAGGACCTTCATTAGAAGTTGTACAAGATTCCAGCCGCACGGTCCCTATTGTAGCTGGACGTACTCGTTTTCCGACATACTGTCTTCTTTCACAGTCGTACTCCTCATTTTGTAGTTACGTCGCTTCTTTGGACAATGTTGAGCAGTGTGCTTAGGTTCTCCACAATATAAGCACAATCCTTCTTGTCGACGACGAGACTTTTCTTGCTCAGTAAGAGGTTTGAAACGTACCGCATCAATTTGCATATCCTCTACTTCCGAAGGTATGTGTTGAGGAGACGTCGGTGTTGCCATTGAATTGTAGTAACGTTGAGGCCCACTTGTACGACTCTCGGATCGAAATTCAAAAAGTCGATTGTCGCACTTCACAGCAAAGTCAATTGCTTGACTCAATGTTTGAGGATCAGGTAAATTAAGCATCAATTTCTTTACCTCATATTGTAATCCGTAGAGAAATTGACTCACAAGTGCGGCATCATCCCACTTGATATCAGTTGCAAGTTGTCGAAATTGCGAAGCATATAATGTTACTGATCGATTGCCTTGTCGCAAAATACGGATCTTGTTGGTTGCAACACGAATTGCATCATGTTCTCCAAACATGGATCGAAACTCCGCCAAAAAAGCCTCCAGATTATCCAATATTGGATCTCGTCGTTCAAGAAAAGATGAAAACCATGACAATGCTGAACCTGAAAGAAGTGTACCAATGAATCTAACTTGTGACCCTGGAGTTGGATAGCTCTGGGGTTGAAGTTCAATTACTAGTTGGACCTGATTGATGAATCCTCGAAACTTGGATCTGGTACCATCAAACTTCTCGGGCAAGGCAACTCTCGGTTCTCTAACACTCGAAGGGTGTTCCATTCTGGGAGAAGGGACATGGTTTGGTGTAGATGTTGAAGCAGCCCCAATCATCTCTATATCTTCACTTCCTACCATTCTTGTTGCTCCTTGTGGTGGTAAATTGAGTTGATGCATCGCAAGCATTAACTCCCTCAATTGCTCTTGCATCTGTGCCATTGCACTCTTCATTTCAACAAGCTCTGCCATAGTAGCACTTAGAAAAGAGAAGATGTCTAATAACGCTCAAAACAAATAGAAGAGAGGAATTGATAACAAAGAAAATACTAAGAACAATATCAGTTTAAAAGAGGGTAATCCGCAACTTCTAATGCGCTTATGTCTTATCAAGAAAAAGGGATAATCCACTCTTAATCAAGAAAAGACAAAGCTCTGATATTGTAAGTGTACTCTTGTCAATCTGTCAAGGACAAGAACTCGATGAAAGCTAAAGAGTAAGTGAGACTTTTCTCAAAAAGAAATAGGACAAAATAGAAATATGTATATTAAGAAAGAAACTGGAATGGCTATTGCCAAAATACAAGAAAACTAGAGACCCTTGAAACTAGACTAGAAGCAAGAAAGGAGTTGACAAGAGTGAAGAGGGCTTCACTCTTGCCTCTATATATACTATCTAACTAGAAGCCACGTGGCGATGTTCTATAAGACCTCCAATATATGTTGACTTTCTAGGCCACATGCCTTTGCTTGCAAGGCAAGTTTTCTATGGATGGACCACGTAGTTAGCTTGTTCTTTAAGCTTCCAACATGTGTGGCACATGGCTAACTTGTTGACCAAGTTTCTAACCTAAAAGTCAACTATAGACTCCTATAAAGTCAAAGCAGCGTCTATGAAGCTTCTAAGAAGCTTCTCTAGAAGATATTACATAATTAACCTACTTTTATCTACTTTTACATACTTTTATCTATTCATATAGGTAATTATATGTATGTCCGTGACAATTGATACACAAGCTCTCCAACAACCTTTTGTTTGATTTTTTTCATTGGCTCATAATCTTTCATACGATCCAATACCTTGGAACTACACAACCCTATTTCCATTGCACTAACATGATTTACATCAAAATTATTCATCCAATTAGCAATAGTATGATCACATTTTGTTGTATATTACATATTTGCTCGAGCCTCCACATTGGTAAACCACCCTAGTCTACTTTGAGGTATTTTGAACTTCATCAAAATGCATTGTCTTTACAACTTCATCATCTTCTTCAACGGATCAACTTTCATCTCCCAATGTAACCTCTGATCCTAGCAATTAAGATTTTCTATGATATTGCACTAAATATATTTGTAACATAATTTGATCACTACCTTTTTCAATGGTCAATGTGCCATGACTTCAATTATTCTTAGCTTTGGCTTAATATAACCATGGTCAATCCAATAAAATTGAATATGATAATGTAGAACATTGTAAGTGAAAAATAATATAATCAATTTTGTACATAATTCCATCGATTACAATGTCAATACTGCGTATGATATCCATTGGTTTCACTATACTATGATCTATCATTTTCAATACCAATGTTGTGGATAGTAAATATTTTAAATCCAAGTCTTCTATTGTATTAGCATTCATTAAATTGACATTACAACCACCATCCACTTGAACTCTGAGAATTAAAATACCATCAATTGATACATCGATAGTTGGTGCCCTTGGATCGAAATTCAAACTAACTTCATAAATTTTTCTATTATGAGACCTACGTCTTATTAATGAGGCATTTAATCTAGAACGACATTCCAGTGCTATCGCCAAAAGTTACTTCATTATGATAGAGGACTAAAGTACATCCAAATCTTTCAAAATATCATATGGTTCTACATTGAAAATTCTCAATGCCTTCTTTTGTTTCATTGGTTTCAATTTTACTCCTTGAGATATTAAATCCTTTCTTGTAGTCAAAATTACTGTTTGTACATTCTCTAAGTTTTCTTCTGTCAAAAGATCCTTTAATGGATAAGACATTTTATTTGGAATTAGATTTGGTAGGACCGATAAATTCATACTGGGAATCAAATTGGATTGCTTAGACAAACTGGGTCTCAATATTGGGATGTTTTTTGGTACTGATATTGATTTTGAATTATCCATTAGTAGATAGAGTTGCTCCCTTACAACTAATTCACGTAATTCTTAAATTAGATCTTGTCCTTTTTGCTGACCCTATGTAAGCACTGCATTAACCACCTCAACTTGATATACTAGAGATTCTTATAGAATACAACTTTTATCATTTGACTGCTAGCTTCATTGCATTTGTTGATCTCAGCTATTGAAATTAAATAGAGCATTGTACTATTAGTAAGTATGTCTAGACTACTTATAATTTCTACATACAGGAGCATATTCATCATTGGCTCTTGGATTGAGACATTCACTAGCATAATGTCCTATTTGCTTGCAACGATAGCATCAAAGTGGTCTTCTTCCAACTCCATTAGGAATATTGGATGTTTCTACTAGTATATACTAACTGAGTCTGTTCTACATTCGATAGATAAATGTTTCCAATTGACCAGTTGATAGTATAGAATCTAAAATTAGTTTCTAAATAGGTAGATATTAGAAATATCTTTGTTGACTTTGTACAAAATCTTGAGCATTAGATCCACATTTTTGGTTATACTCAAAATTTTAAAAATTTTAAAAATTCATATTTTGTTTATTCGAATGATTCTCGCTCCAACCAAATTTATTTTTTGTTTGGACTTGATTAACATTCCATGAAGTTGGTTGAATCATGGTTTGATTACCAAACTATTATTATTATTATAAATTCTAATAATTGGTGGTGGTATGCTTACTCCTATAAAATGTACATTGCACAGTCATATGAAGTAATGAAGAACATTTTGTTACTAAATGGCCTTATCTTTTACAATTACTGCACTAAATATTAGAATGCATATTGGTTGATTAATGCCTCTTTTCTTTATCCTTTGCCAAATTAATAGCGAATTCGTCCATCTTCTTTGTCAAAATTTACAACAAAGCCTTATTTTGATCTTTCAATACTAGTTCATTAAGTAACTCTTTTATAGGTACTGGTTTTTGATATAGAGAGTATAGAAAATATAGAACTGTTATTGTTGGTGGTACAACCTGCAATGGGACAGCATTAACTATTCCCTGTATATTTGCACTAATATTCGTACTGTAATCAATCTTTCTTAGGTAACTACCCTTTGCTTCATTTCAAGCTGGCATTTGATAACCTCCTTGAGATGGAATCATCGTGGCTCCTGTGATTAGAAATTGGTCATAATGACATTCTTCTCATACCTTTGCTCAATCAAGTGACGAAACAACAGTGGTTGGTTGGGCCTCTTTTAGTGAGCTAAAATAAACCTCCACTAATTGGAAGTTTATTCTAACTCATAATAAGTGAATTAATTATGTGAATTTAAAATAAAATTTTTATTTAAATTCTAATCTACTTATTACTTGTTCTTCTTAAAACACCAAGTTATTAACCAAATCCTCTAATATTATTCACATTTACAATGATAATTCAGTCATTAACTTCATGCAAAATAATTCTTTCTTCTCTTTTTAATTAGATAATCTGCTTTAATTTTTATTTTATTTTATTTTTTTATTATTATTATTATTATTATTATTATTAGGTCATTTTTATTATGTGTTATTATTTTATTATTTTATTATTTTTTTAAAATATATAAATTTTTTCTTCTTAAATAACTGAAAGTAAAAGTAATTAATTAAATTATTATCCTTAATCCATAGTAATTGTAAATTTTTTAAAGGCTGGGTTAAAAATTAAAATTTAAGAGTTATAATTAAAGTTTAAAAAATAAAAGTAAAATAAAAAATAAAAAGAAATTAAAAGTTAAAATAAAAAATAAAAATAAAAGGGAGAAGATTAAAAGTTAAAAATTAAGCCAAAAGTGAAATGTAGAAGTTACAAGTTATTGTAAAAAAATAGAAATAAAAATAAAAAGATAAAATAAAAGAAAAAATAAAATAAAGAGAGGAACCGGCTGAAGTACCTTGACAATGCCAAGGATTGAGGGAAGCACCTTCTTTTACTCCAAAATTTTCCAAAAATCCAAATTAGCTCCAAATCTAGTGATTTTTGTTGTGTTGGAAATTTAGCTTTCAGGCGCTCCTGCTTCAAAACATTTGTGGCAATCTAATACCTGAACTATGAGCAATGCTTCTTCAAAGTTGGATCATTAGGCCTACCATTGCAGCCGACCCTCCTTCACTCAAAAATTTGTTAAGAACTCAAAATTGCTTTCAATTCAATGCGATCTATGCCAATGGAAGCTTATCTTGAATGTTATTATACACCCAAAATTTCAAAATGATCTCATTAAATGACACTGAGAAATGCCTTTTCAAAATTGGATTATTGAAACTGCCAAGGCAGCCACCCCCCTTGTACTAAACAATTCACCAAAAATTCGGTTCAACTTTCAATTGAGCAAGCCTTAGCTTGTTGGAAAGATAATAATAAGGACTATGTGATGAAAAATCTTCACTTACAAATCATAAAAAAACACAGACTGATTGAGGAAAATCCGAGGCCCTTCAAACCCTTTTGACTATGGAAATGGTTGGTGACCACTAATTGCAAAGGGGCACCTTTTAAACCACAACAAGCACCACCCTTATAACACAAAACCAATGCTTACATATTCCTAAATTCCACAATGAGATCTAAAATCAAAAAAGAAGCAAAAAATAAGATTAGGATTAAGGTTGAGACCACACTTTTGCATGGCTTCATCCTTATCAAAGAAAAGAGAGAGAGGCTTGGAAAACCAAACCACTCTTATACAATTGACTGGTGGCTTGTGGAAGGGTGGCCACATCTCCACCCTTGATCTCTAAGATCCTTAATATAGATCTATGAACTTCCTTTATCCAAGAGCTAATTTCGTGACCAAGGTTGATGGCTCTTGTAAATGGAAAAAAGAAAATACTTTTTGATAAATCTAACTTAACCATTGTATTTAAAACACCTTTTTATGCTAAGATTGACTACTCACATACATCAATCTATGGTCTTTTGTAACTTTTATGAAGTTTTTTTTACTTACAAAGATTTAGGTAATATTTGTAAAATTCTTCAAAAAATGAGAATTTCATTTTTCTAATTGTACTTTGAAGGAAAAGGGTGCTGATCTTGTTTTCTTCATGCCACATGTTGCATTTGATGCCTCTATTGTATTTGAAAGGCTTCCATAAATTAGCAGAATCACTTTGCTGCTTGGATTTGTTGAATTTGGAAAAAATCTTCAATCCCATCATAATTAAACCTCGCTGGATTTTCTTTTTTTGACACCAAAACTACTTCCTTTGTAATTCTTCTACTACTAGCTAACTAGAAAAATATAGTCTTTATATTTTTTTCTTACTAAACTGTATCTTAGATTGCATGTCCGCTACTAGCAATCTATTTTCTACTTTTTTCTAAAATTCTAATATTAGCTCATAAAATTTATATTTTAAAGAACCAATATTTTGCTAGAATTGGTTGTATCCGCTATTAAAAAAGAACCCAATAGAGTATCCAATTCTTCTGTACTTCCTTCACTTTCAGTTAACAAGCTCAACAAATATACTAGATTGTTGACAAAATTTTCCACAAGTATTCTTGACAGTTTTCTTAACGGTATATGACTAAAATATTAATAGTTTGTTAGATTCTTGGTATGCTCGGATATGCTGACAGGCATGCAACCATAGTTTAATCCAACTCTGTCAATGCTTCTTCTTTAGATTTTATTCTTGCTTGTCCTGCAACAAATTTCTTACTTGCACTTTTCCTTGTCTTCTTTTCAACTGGCATGTTTTTCTCAATGCAATATTTTTATTCTTATTAATCATAAATTTTCATCATATACTACTGAAATTGCTTTCCATCTCCACTTTAATTACACATTTGGCTTTACTTTTGAACCAATACTAATTTTGTAATCTTTTTGTATGACATCTGTAACCGCACATTCGGCAATTAATTCTTAACACTTAATACTATTATCAATCTTTGGCAGTGGTGTCAAAATGTAATTATCATTTTACTTATTCTAAACTAATTTAATTAGAATAAACTAATATAGGAGAATTCAAATACATGAAAAGACTATCTATATGAATTTATATGTTAGGATTATATAATTAACTATTTCCTGATCAACTAAAAACACCCAAGAATGCTACATTGTCCTCTGTATTCTATCAAATATTACAATCCATAATTTTATCTTCACATTTACTATCTCTTCTCTTCTCTTAATTTATGACAATAATATATAATAATATACTATCTTAAAAGATAGCATACAATCATTCCATAATCCAATCATTGGCATCCTTCACATTTAACTATCATTCTTCCTACACTTCTTCATACAAATCTAGACTCCAAAGTCTCCTTCTCAAATCTCAATATTATAATTCTCCCATTCATATTCATTCTTCACCAATACTTTCAATTTTCCACTTACAATTCTCCATTGTATTCACCCATAATAAATTCCAAACTTTATATACAACAATAAATCTCTTTTTCATTCTAGAATTTTAATTCACATTATTTAAGGACTATCCATTACTCTTCAATTACAAAAAAACAAAGAGGTAGCATCAAGCTTACATCAGCTCATAACTATCACAGTCTGGCCCCTCTTATTTCTTCTTCAACCTACTTATGCTTTCTTCAAAATGCCAACCACTACACAATATGATAATAATTACTTTTTTTGACTGAATCATCTATCTTGTCTTCTTAACTATCCATTCATCAGTTTACTAGCTTCTCTTAATCCTACATACTATGTATTGCAAAACAAAAAAATCCTATCCATTATATACCAAGTTTTTAACCTATCAATCAATTATAAACATATGTAAAGTCAAAGCAGTATCTTTGAGGCTTTTAAGAAGCTTCTCTAAAAAGACTTATAAAATTAATTTACTTTCATCTACTTTTACATATTCCTACTTTATTATAATGGTATTTACTAAAATACCTATCTATATGCATCATAGGCATATCTTCTAAAAGAAGTGGTATCATTTGCTTACAATAGATGTCAATGCAAGGATAGAAATCGGCCTTGTGTTGATAAGAGAAATTGCACTAAAAGTCATAATCTCAATTGTCTTTAGCTTAGGCATTAAACTCATCCATAAGATTCTCATCTTCAAAAGGATGTGAGGTGATCCCCGCTTGGTTCTCTATAAATCACCTCATATATCTTTCTATACTGTTGACAACAATCGGCACTAGCTCTTTGGCCAAAATATATTGACAACCAAATCTTTCCAACCTTGAAAGATGGCAAAAAATACAATAAAAAAATGAGAAAAAAACAATCGTAACTATTAGATTTACTAATGTATATTAGATTAATTAATACATGTTAGTAAATATAGAATTATCTTTAAATAATTATATAGTAGTTATAAAAAAGTTACAACTACTTCTCTCTACGAGACATTATAAAAGGCTCTTATCATTATAATCTAATTAAATTATTTTTTAATATATTTTATGCTTTATTATCATTTTTAATATTTTTTTTCTTATATGGTATTAAAGTACTAATTGTCTTTCATTCTCTTTATTATAAGTAGAAAATTTCACCTATTATGGCTTTTCATAATTCTTCTTATATTCCATTAATATCTTTACATTCTGTAAATAATTATTATACTTAGAGTATTAAATTAGAGGCTCTCTTAAGTTGAGTAGAATTATAGAGAGTAATTAATGGCTTTGAAGTTACATCCAATACATGCAATTTGACACAATTTTATGACTAGAGTTTTAAGGATATCAAAGCCCATGCAGAAATATTTTTATATTATAGAAATAAGCAACTTATGACACTATACAAACTACATACATCAAAGAAAATTTGAGACTTTATCAAATATATTTACAAAAAACCAATAAAGATTTTCAAGTATATTTCTATAAGAAGTTTTTTCATTTAATTATGAATAAAAATGAAGATATTCATGCATTCATAGAAAATTAGCAATATAACTTCGAGGAAGCTATCATTATTGATTATATTTTTATTAAACTATAATAAATCAATCTATTATTAGATATTTTAAAAAATTTATAAAGTATAATAATCAAGGACATGAATCTCAAAGAAAAAAAAATCTCAATATATTCTTATGTCACTCAAAAAGCCTGGATAATTATTCAAAAATGGTAATATATTGAACTAAAATAGCTATTATCAAAGACAAGAAGATTATAAAGTCTTGAAATAAGTCTAAAGACTAAAAAGACATTGACAAGAGTAAAGAAGGATTTATTCTTGCCTCTACATATACTTTCTAACTAGGAGTCATGTTATAATATTATATAGGACCTTTAATGTGTGTTGACTTCTTTGTTATATATATGACTTAACTTGCAAGATAAATTATCTATATGTGCATCATATAATTAAATTATTCCACAAGCTACTAACACATGTGTGATGTGGCTATGTTTTTGATCAAGTTTGTAGTGTATCAATTAATAATAAATAATTATAAAGTCAAATCAATGTCTATGAAGCTTTTAAAAAGCTTCTTTAAAAGATATTATGTAATCAATATATTTTTACTTACTTCTACTTAATTATATAGGTAATTATTGGAATAAATATACATGTCTATGACATTATCCATTCTTCTAGAAATGAGTTCTATGAGGAGTAGCCATCATATGTTGAAAATTTTTTAAATGTGGAAAATTGTCTTTGCGATATACTCTGATTTTTATTTTCTTAGAAGGCAGTTGATAGGTCCTTTCAACCATCAATATTATTTCATATCAAAGTAAAAAGATTTTTTGTTATTTTATCATTATTAAGGCTTTGATAACTTTCTTTAAAAAAATATTTGAAACACCATTAGGAGTCATTTCTATTCCTAATAAAATCACCAAACATTAAGAATTTCTTTCAAGGTTGTCATACAAAACATATTGTATCTTGCCATCTATTTAAAAAAAAGACATGTTATTCTTGAGGATCTTCATCTTGATTATGTTATCTTGAAGGTTGTAACAATTGTAATATTTTTTCTAATATCTCAACAAATAATAATTCTTGAGTTGAATCTATAAGTTATTGGTTCTCCATTTTTTTGGTATCACAAATATACAAAGCTACAAGCAAAGATAGAAGGTCCAATATTATCTTCTTTGTATCATATTTCTTTTATAACAAAGATTTATTATTTTTTATCTTGATTTTGATGGATATTTTCAATAAAAAGTTTCAATCCTCTTTGTTACATTTGTAAGATTCTTTGTTGGCTTTCATGTATATTTACTAATATCATATGAGAGCCAATGATTAAGATATTTCAATCTATTTTGGTGCCACCATAAATCTAAGACTTATTTTACCTTGGACTCTTAATCATTATTCACTTCTCTAGGAAGAGGTAGCATTTGTCTTCTTCTTGAAATATTCATTGTTTTATATGACTTAAAAAGAGATACATAGAATATGGGATGGATTTTCATTAACTTTAATAGATGTAATGAATAAGCAACAAGATTGATTTATTCACAAATAAAAAAAGATCCAATCCTACAATAGTTCAACTTATCTCAAGAAAAAATAGTCTTAATATTGTAACAAAGTAATAATACCTTGTCATCCATATTGAATTATGGTTGTTTCTTGTGATAGGCATCCACATTATTCTTTTTTTATTTATGACCTTTCTTTAATTGCACCTTTATTATTATATATAGCTCTAACAAATAATTTTCCAAATCTTTTGATGATAGCTTGTTAACTTTAAAAAAATCAAAAGTATCAAGTTATAGGTAATAACCAAAATTATCAAATAAAGGTGTTTATTGAATAGAAGAATGTATTAAATTATTATATACACACTCTCCTAATGGCAAAAGAATTATCTAATCATCTTGAAGAGAGTTGATGGTATATCTCAAGTACTATTTTAAGACTTTATTCACCCATTCTATTTATCTATTAATTTAAGCATGAAAAAGTAAAGAGAGCTTTATATCCACTTTTAGAATCTTAAAAAATATTTTTCAAAATCTTGATACAAATTAAATCTTCTTATGTAATATAATATCTTTAGGCAATCCATGATAGCAATAAATATTGTCAAAAAAAAACTTGGTCATTTCTTTACTTGTGATAGATTTTTTACATAGTACAAATAACCTACTATTATAAATATAGAATCATTTTAACTTGAGATTAAAAGATCCATAATAAAATCTATAGAAATAAAAGACTAAAGTTGTTTTGAAATAGGTAATGGCTGAAGAAGTCTATAAAGTCAATGTCGAGGAGTTTTGGATCTTTAACAAATATCATATGATTGTAAAAAATCTTTAACTACTTTTTATATTTAAAGCTACTAAAAATCTTTTGGTATTAGCTTCAAAGTCTTATTATATCCAAAATATTTGGCTGCTAGAACGTCATGGTGATTTTAAAGAATATGTAATTGTGATTTATCTTTTGGAATATATAATCATCTTTTAAAATAGAATAAATTATTTTGAACTCAAACTTAGAAGTTTTATAAAAATAAAAATAATTATTCTTAATATTATAAATAAGAAGATCAAAGGATATACTTGATTAAATTTGCTTGAGAAAGGTTGAATCAACAATCAATGTTGATTTTATTACTTGAAGATGAAAATGCTCTTGGTTCAAAAAAAAATTCTTTGTTGAGCAAAAGTTACCTTTTATTCTTTTGATGCAAAATAAAAACATCTAAAAAAGGCATCTAATAAATCTTATTATTTTTATAATCAATAAGTAATCTTAAAATCAAATCTTGATTAAGACATGCTCCAATGGACATGACAACAATTCAAAATAAGTGCCAACATGAAGTACTTGAGGTTCTTATAATTTGTACACATAGTGATTTGACTTGAGGCACCTTTTAGATAATGACACCATTTTTAAAATAAATCTATAATTATAAAAAATTCTTTATCAAGGATCTCATAATTAATCTTCCATACTGTAAATTTTTTAGAATAAAAAGCTACTAGGTGGAGCTTGTCATTTAATTTTATTTGTGACAAAAAAATTTGTATGGCATAATTTATGATCTAAGAATACATTAGGTACCTAGCTGTAGATAATTTAGTTTTAACTTATTAATCAAATTCTAATAAATAATATATTTTTATTATAAAAGACGAATAAATATAATAATATCAAAAAATATTCTAATATTCAAATTATTTTATATTTATTAGGATTTTTATATAAAGCTTTCTAGAACATCTAAAAATTTTCTAATATCTTTTTTTATACAAAATCATAACTAATAATTTGTGGATAAGTTAGATTTTCAATAATTCTAATAAAAATCCATAATGTCCTTTCAAAAATCCATCTTTATATTATAATAATTTTATAGCTCTATATCTCTATCTTCAATATACATATAAAGTATTGGCTACCAAAAATCCTTTTATTTTACATATAATGCTCAAATCATATAAAATCCTTTCAAAATATTTTTTTTCTACAAAAGATTTTTTTCCTTGAACTTAGAATTTCATATTTCTTGATCCAAATATTTTAAAATTTTTAGATAATTTAGCATTTATCCTTAAGCCTTATTGTAAAAAAATAAACTATAAATCTAATACAAATCATTTGGCATCTTAGAAACCCTAATAGGTGCTCTAAATCCTAATTTATAAGCATCTAAAATCTATTTTCTTCATATCTCAAAAATCCAAAATTTAAATGCCACAAAATTTGATATATAACTTTATAACATAGAAATATATACTTAAAAAAATTTTAATCAAAGATTTTTCTAAATATCCATGATATGGCTAAATTTGAATCTCTCAAGAAATTGATTCATTAACAAAACTCAATTTGAAAGAACTAGCTTTAAGTAGTTTATGCTCTTCCAAATCAATTCCAAACTTATATTTATATGAAAAATATATCACTTTAAACTAAACTTTCAACCATACAATTTAATCCTTAAAAGTCTTTTATATGTGTACGCTATGTCCAAAAAAATGACAGTAGGTACAAAATCAATACCTTGACTTTGAGCACCTATATTTCCTTCATAAAAAATCCAAATTATGCAAAAAGTTTACCAAAACCATATCCAAAATTCTAAACTTGACAATTCTAACCTTTAATATTCAAATGGTATTGAAAGAATAATTCTAACTCATAATAAGGCCTCATGCAGCCTCCTTGAGGCCCATTGGACATAAATTTTGGCTAATAGGAATGGAGATTTTCATCATCTATCTCCATTCATCCATATAGTTGGCCTAATTATTCTTTTCTATACAAAAATACTTTTTTATTTTTTTTAATAAGTTTTACATAGTATGTGTTTTAAATACTAAATAAAAGAAATAAAATAAGTTTTAAAGAATCACCAATGTCTAATAAAGGTGATTCTCAATAATAATATTTTTAAATTAATTATTTCAAATTAGCAATCTAATTACATTTTATAATCTTCTAAAATCTAATAATATGGCTTTCACTACATTGTATAATAAATTATATATATATATATATATATATATATATATATATATATATATATAGATGCATTATTTTTAAATGGTAGCTAAACCACAATACAATAATGGCATCTATAGCAAAATTTAATGCATTTGTTTTCAAAAAAATGCCTTAAAAATTTGATATAATACAAAATTGGTGTAGAAATAAACGATGTCCTCAAAGCTTTAAAAGATGCTTTAGCTTCTTTACTCCACTCAAGTTTATCTTTATATATCAGACATATAAAAAGAATCATAATTTGAAAAAAGTTCTTGATGAAGATCTTATAATAATAAGCAAATTTTAAAAAACATTATACATCTCTTATTGTTCTTAAAATCTTCCAATCTATCATAGCCTAGATTTTTTTTAGATCCATCATTAAATCATTGTTGCAAATGATATATTCTAAAAAATCAACTTGAATAATATAGAATAAATATTTATCCATCTTTACATATAATCATGCATCTTTGAGTTTTTGTAACACACAAAAAATATGAAGTTCATCTTTTTCTATGTTTTTAGAGTAGATTAGAATGTCTTTTAAATAATAGATAACAAAATTATTAAAAAACTCACAAAAAATATTATTTATAAGATGTTGAAAAGCGATTGGCATGTTTATGAGTCTAAAAGGTATGATATTATAATCAAAATATCCATACCTAATTCAAATACCAATCTTCTATTCATTCCTTTCTTAAATGTAAACCAAGTTGTATACTCCTTGTAGATCTATTTCTGTATAAATCTTTGCTTTATTGAGTTGATCAAAAAGTTTTAAATTCAGAGATAAAAAATTTTATTTTTGATGGTGATCTTGTTAAATCTTTAATAGTCTATGCACATCTATAGAAATCCATTATTTTTCTTTACAAATAAGATAAGAGCTCTTGCTAGAGATTTTGAATGGCATATGGAATTTTTAGCCAAATTTTCATTAATATATGCCTTTAATACAGCCAATTTATTTTGCAACAAGCTATAGATTGGTTCAAATGGTGGTTGAGCTTCTTCTTGCAAATGAATTGAATAATTATAAGACCAATGCTCTAGAAGAATATTTGCATTTTTCTTTTCAAAAATGTCCTAAAAATCTTAATATTGATTAGAAATATCACTTGACATCTTTCTACCATCAAAAATGGGCATGGCATATATATCAAAAGATGACCTTTATTTTGTGACATGCACAAAAGCTTTCATATTTACTAGTAAGAATTTGGATATATTAAACTTATGTATTTCTATTTGACTAACAAGATTTTCGATTAAACTACTAAAAATTTAAAGTTACAAGAAATTCAATCTATTTGAAGATTATATTTTTTTAACGACAATAATTCTAAAACAACTAGATTAAAAGAAGATCTTATCATATTAAATATTAATATGTTATTATAATCTTTAATTGCTACATCTAAAAGAACAGTTTCATGGATAATATTTCTAAAAGATAGTAAATAACTATTTATAACTTTTATATGTATAGATTTAGTTTTCTTGACTAAAACAATTTCATGTTTTTTAACAAAGTCTTCATCTATAAAATAGGCTAAGGTTCTTAAATCTAAACACACATCTATTGTAAAATATGGTAAGAGATCTAATAGAGAATAAGAACTTAACTAGGTATTGTACATGATTCTAGCTGCATGATCTCTATTGTAGTTGAAAAAATTTATTTTCCAACACATTGTCTTTTTTGGCAATTTTGCTCCTCATTTTATAATTTTATCTTTTCTTTGGATAACATTGAACAATGTCTTTAGTTTCTTTATAATAAAAATATAAATCCTCTTGATATGGTCAATTATTTTCTTACTTTGTGAAGAATTTAAAACGTATCATATCAATTTGTACTAATTCTAGCCTTTATGAATAAGTTTAAAAACTTGAGAGCTATAATCTTTACTTGATTTAATCTTCTTTAGCCAAGTCTTTATTCTTGATTTCTTTTAAATAATTGATTATCACATGCAATGGCTTGAGTAATAAATTCTTCTAAAGATTTTACTTTTGGTATTGTCAATAATAAATCTTTAATATTATCCTTCAACCCATATTGATTGATAAGAGCTTTATCATTCTACTCCATGTTGCAAGTAAGGTTTTAAAATTCAGCAACATATATGGTAGCTAACTATAATTTTTATTGTAAAATCTTAAGAACTTAGTCTCTACTACTCTTTTGTCATCATTTTTTTCAAATGAGGTCGTCAATACTTCTAAGACTGAATTTAAATCATAAAGGAATTATGAATCCTTTTTCATCAAAGGTACAAACCAAGAAAGAGCACTTCCAAATAGAAGTGCACCTATGAACCTAACTTGAATAAATCTATCAAGATATTGAAAGAGATGCAATCTTACATAAAGCTTAATTTATTGCAAAAATCCTTGAAATTTTGATCTTGTCTCATGAAATTTCTTGGGCATACTAATCCTTATTTCTATTATATATATAGAAGCAAAACTTCTTCAATTTAGTTGTGAAGTCAATCTACTTACTTCTTTCAACTATATATCTTTTTGATATAGACTCTGAATTTCTTCCATTAACATAGAATTAGTATTTCCATGGTTATATCAAGGACATGAATCTCAAAGGAAGAAAATCCTCAATACACTATTGTGTCACTAAAAGGAACTAGAAAGTCATTCAAAGATGAAATAATATTGAATTAAAATGGCTATTGCCAAAAAAATAAAATAAAATAGAAAGACTTGAAACAAAACTAAGGATTATAAAGGCATTGATAAGAGTGAAGAAGACTTTATATTTGCCTCCATATATATTCTTTACTAAAAGCTACGTGATTATATCCTGTAGGACCTCCAAAATATGTTGACTTTGTTAGCCACATGTCTTAACTTGCAAGGCAAGTTATCTATATATGCACCACATAGTTAGCTTGTTCCTTAAGCTACTATACAAAGTTAACTTTTTGGCCAAGTTTCTAACCTACAAACACATCTAAAGTCAAAATTGCATCTATGAAGCTTTTAAGAATCTTTTCCAAAAGACTTCATGAAATTAATCAATATTTACCTACTTCTACCTAATCATAGAAGTAACTATTGAAGTAAATATAGATATCTATGATATTATCTCCCCCCCTTCTAGGAATAAGTTTTATGAAGATGTCAAAGATATGAATCTCGAAGAAAGAGAATCCTCAATACACTCTTCTATCACTGAAGAAAACTAAAAAGTCACTTAAAAGGTGATGTCATATTAACTAGAATGGCTATTGCCAAAAACAAGAAGACTAAAAAGTCTTGAAACAAGACTAAGACTAGAAAGGCATTAAAAAGAGTGAAGAAGGTTTTATTCTTGCCTCCATATATACTATCTAACTAAGAGCTATGTGGCGATGTCCTATAGGACCTCCAACATGTGTTGACTTTACTAGCTACATGTCTTATCTTACAAGGCAAATTATCTATGTATGTACCATGTACTTGGCTTATTCTATAAGCTACTCTACAGAGATAACTTGTTCTACAAGCTACCAATACATGATTAGCTTTTTGGCCAAGTTTCTAACCTACAAACACATCTAAAGTCAAAACCGTGTTTATGAAGCTTCTAGAAAGCTTCTTCAGAAGACTTTATGAAATTATTCTATATTTATCTATTTTTACTTAATCATATAAGTAACTATTGACATAAATGTATATATTCATGAGATTATCCTTCTTAAGGACGAGTTCCAGGACGAGCAATCTTCATATGTTAAAAAAGTCTAAGATGTAGCAAATTATATTTGCTACATACTCCGATCTTTGCTCTCTTTGAAGATAGTTGATAGGTCCTCTCAACCATCTATAGTGTCACATACCAGGGCGAGAAGACTACCCTATTATTTGGTCATTGTTGAGGACTTCGTAACTTCCTTCAAATAAAATATTTAGAACATCATCAAGAGTTGTTTCTATCTCTAATAAAATCACTAAATATCAGAAGTCTCTTCCAAGGTCGTGATACCAAACACGTTGTATCTCGCCATCTATTCGAGGAAGGACATGTTTTTCTTAAGAATCTTCATCTCGATTCTGTCATCTTGAAGGTTGTGACAATCGTAATGTTTCGTCTAGTAAGTCGGTAAATGAAAGCTCTTGAGTTGAATCTGTTGGTTGTTCGTACTCCATTTCATCACAAATACACAGAAGCTACAATGAAAGATAGAATGTAGAATGTTATTTTCCTTTGATCTTGTTTATTTTATAGCAAAGGTTTGTTATTCTTCATCTTAGTTTTGATGGATGTTGTTGATGAAAGACTTCAACTTTCTTTGATGCATTTACAAGATTCTTTGATGGCTCCCATGTACATTCACTAATATCTTATTCACGCCAATGAACAAGATATTCCAACCTATTTTGGTGCCACCTTAAGTTTAAGACTTCTTTCATGTCAAATTCTTGGTTATTATCCACTTTTATAGGAAGAGGTGGCATTTGTCTTCTTTCCAAGATATTCACTACCTTATACGGCTCCAAAAGAGACACATGAAATACAAGGTGGATTTTCATAGACTATAGTAGATATAATCGATAGGCAACAAGATTAATTTATTCACAAATAGAAAAAAGACTCAGCCTACGATAATCTAATTTATCACAAGGACAAGTAGTCTTGATATTATGACGAAGTAACCATATCTTGCCACCCATATTATATTGAAGTTGTTCTTTATAATAGGCATCTACATTGGTCTTTTGTCATTCTTGAGCTTCCTTTAATTACATCTTCATTGTTGTATGTAGCTCTGACAAGCGATTTGCTAAATCTTTTCTTACAAGATTATTAACTTTTGAAAAGTCAAAAATATCAAGACGTGGATGATAACCATAATTGGCAAAGAAAGGTGTTTGTTCAGTGGAAGAATGTATCAAATTATTATATGTAAACTCTGCTAATAGTAAAAGAGTTATCTAATCATCTTAATAATAGTTGATAGTACATCTCAAATAGTGTTCCAAAACTTGATTTATCCATTCAATTTGTCCATGAGTTTGAGGATAAAAAGTTGAAAAAAGCTTTATATCTATCTTTAAAATCTTGAATAGGATTTTGTAAAATCTTGATACAAATTGAGTCCCCCTATCCGATATAATAACCTTTGGTAATCCATAAGAGCGATAGATATTATCAATGAAAGGCTTAGTTATTTCTTCACTTGTGATAGATTTTGTATATGGTACAAAATGTATCATTTTGGTAAAACAGTCTACTATCACAAATATAGAGTCATAAGAACCTGAGTTTGGAAGATCCATGATGAAATCCATAGAAATAAAAGATCATGGTTGTTCTGAAATGGATAACGGCTAAAGAAGTCTGTAAGGTCGATGACGAGGAGTTTTTGTTCTTGAGCAAACATCACAAGATTGTACAAAATCTTTGGCTACCTTTCACATTTACGACCACCAAAAATTCCTAGATATTAGTTCCAAAGTTTTATTTTACCTAAAATGTTCTACTGCTGAAAAGTCATGATAAGCTTGAAGAATACGTAATCGAGCTTCACCTTCTGGAACATATAAGCATCCTTTGAAATATAATAGATTATTCTTGAATTCAAACTTGGAAGTATCATGAAACTTAGAAGAAATATCGTTAATATCTTGAACAAGAGGAATAGAGGACATGCTTGATTGAATTTGCTTTACAAATGTTGAATCAACAATCAATGTTGATTTTATAGTTCAAAGATGAAAATGCTTGGGCTTCAAGAAAATTGATCTTTCTTAATCAAAAGATGCATCTCTTTCTTTTGATGTAAGATAAGTACGTCTAAAAAGAGCATCCGATAGACTTTTTTGTTTTTTGGATTGATAAGTAATTTTGAAATTGAATCTAAATAAAGACATGCTCCAATGGGCTTGACGACAATTCAAGACACGTGCTAACATAAAGTACTTGAAGTTCTTATAGTCTATATACATCGTAATTGGACTTGAGGTGCCTTCTAGATAATGATGCCATTCTTGAAACGAATCCTCGATTGTAAAGAGCTCTTTGTCATGGATCTCATAATTAATCTTGGCTACTAAAAATTTCCTCGAATGGAAATCTATTGGATGGAGTTTGTCATCTGTTCCCATTTATAATAATATGACACCTATAGCAAAATTTGATGTATCTGTTTCCAAAAAAAATGCCTAAGAGAAGTCAAAGTAATATAAGATTGGTACAAGAATAAACTCTTTCTTTAAAGCATCAAATGATGCTTCTACTTCTTTATTCCACTCAAATTTGTCTTTACAAGTTAAACGTATAAGTAGAGCTGCAACTTGAGAAAATTTCTTGATGAAGATTTGATAGTAATTAGCAAAGCCCAAAAAGTATTACACATCTTGTATTATTCTTGAAATCTTCCAATCTATGATAGTTTGAACCTTCTTGGGATCCATCATAAAGCCTTCGTTGGAAATGATGTATCCTAAAAATTCAACTTGAGTAGTGTGAAATACACACTTTTCTAACTTGGTATATAATCTTGCATCTCTAAGTTTCTGTAACACTCGACGAACATGAAGTTCATGTTTTTCTATGTTTTTAGAGTAGAATAGAATGTCATCTAAATAGCAAACAACGAAATCATCTAAAAACTAACAAAAAATATCATTCATAAGATATTGAAAAGCCATTGATACATTCGTGAGTCCAAAAGACATGACATTATATTCAAAATATCCATACTTAGTGCAAAAAGTAGTCTTCTATTCATCTCTTTCTTTGATACGAACTAAGTTGTATGCTTCTCGTAGATCTATTTTGGTATAGATCTTTGCTTGATTGAGTTTGTCAAGAAGTCCTCAAATCAAAGGCAAAGGATACCTATTTTTTATGGTAATCTTGTTGAGTCCTTGATACTTCATATACATTTGCAGAGATCCATCTTTCTTCTTCACAAATAAGATAAGAGCCTTGGCTAGAGATTTAGAATGGTGTATGAAGTTCTTTGCTAAATTTTCATCAATACACTCCTTTAATGCAGCCAACTCATTCTGCGATAAGCTATAGATTGGTCTGAATGGTGGTTGAGCTCTTTCTTGCAGATCAATTGAACAATCATAAGGTTGATGCTTGGAGAGAATATTTTTCTTTTTCTTTTCAAAAACATCTTGGAATTCTTGATATTGCTTAGGAATACCATTCGATGTTGTTTCACCATTAGAAATGGAAGTAGCATATATAGCAAAAGATAATCCTTCTTTTGCAGCATATATAAAAGCTTTTGCACCTACTAGTAAAAGTTTGGACCTACTAGAATTATGTACTTCTACTTTACTAGTGCGATCTTGGATTATACTATCAAAAAAGTTAAGGTTATGAAAAATCCAATCTATTTGAGGATTATATTTTTTTAGCCATGATAATCTTAAAATAACTAGATTAGAGAGAGATTTTATTACATTAAATACTACTTTATTGTTATGATCTTTAATTACTACATCTCAAAGAATAGTTTCATGGATAATATTTCGAGAAGACAACGAACAACCATCTATGACTTCTACATATGCAGATTTAACTTTCTTCACTAAAGGTATTTTTTGATTTTTGACTAAATCTTTCTCTATAAAACATACTGAGGCTCCTGAATCTAACAAGGCAAAGACTTTGTGATTATTAGGTCCTAAGTATATTTCTATTATAAAATAAGGTGAAGGGTTTAATGAGAGGATAGGACCTTTACTAGGTATTGCACATGATTCTAGCTGCACGGTCCCTATTGTACTTGGAGAAACTCGTTTTCCAACACATTATCTTTTTTGGTAATTGTACTCCTCATTTTATAATTGCGTTGCTTCTTTTGACAATATTGAGTAGTGTACTTAGCTTCTCCACAATATAAATACAATCTCTCTTGGCAATATCAAATCTTTTCCTACTTCATGAGAGGTTTAAAATATATCATATCAATTTGCATTGGTTCCGGCTTTAAAAAATATATTTTAGAAAACTTGAGAACTATCGTCATAACTTGACTTGTTCCTCTCCAATCAAATCTTTATTCTTGATGCCTTTCAAATAAACAATTGTCGAATGCAATGGCTTGAGTAATAAATTATTCCAAAGATTCTATTTTTGACATTGTTAATAACAAATCTTTGATGCAATCCTTCAATCCATATTAAAATTGGTTGATAAGTACTTTGTCGTTCCAGTCCACGTCACAAGCAAGGTTTTGGAATTTGGCAGCATATATAGTGGCTGATCATGATCCTTGCCATAAGGATAAAATCTTGGTCTCTGCTACTCGTTCTCGATCACTTTCTTCGAATGTGGCCATAAACACTTTTAGGAATGAATTCAAATCATAGAGGAGTCGTGAATCTTTTTCCATTAAAGGTGCAACCCAAGAGAGAGCACTTCTTGATAGTAGTGCACCTATAAATTCGACTTGGATAATTCCATCAGGATATTGGAAATGGTGCAACCTTAGATAGAGCTTGACTTGTTGCAAAAATCCTCAAAATTTTGATCTTGTTCCATCAAACTTCTCAAGCATACTAATCCTTGTCCGTGTCATACTTGTAGAAGAAAAATTCCCTGGATTTGGTTGTAACATTGATCTACTTGCTTCTTTCAACTGCACAACTTCTTATTGCAGTCTCTGAACTTCTTCCATAGGTATACGCATAGTACTTCTATGACTCACATTAGAAATACATGACATTTCTACTCTTAGAGTATTGACAAGCTCATGAAGATCTACGATAGTTACAAATCTATTCTCACTTCCATTGAAAGTAGCATCTATAATCTTTCTTTCTATAGACAACTCAAACAAATTCAAAAGTTAAATTAGAGGAAGGTAATCCACAACCTCTGAAAATAAATCCCACAAAGAGGGGGTAATTCACTCTCTTTAAGAAAAAGATCAGTATTAAAAAATAAGATTTTTTATTTAAAGGAGGGTAGTCCACAACATTTAAAACACAACAATAGAAGTAGGATAATCCACTCACTTTTAAAATAAGACAAAAAATATATATTAGCACTCTTATCAAATTGTCAAGGATATGAATTTCAAAGAAAGAGAATCCTCAATACACTCTTCTATCATTGAAGAAAACTAGAAAGTCACTCAAAAGGTGATGTAATATTAATTAGAATAGCTATTGCTAAAAACAAGAAGACTAGAAAGTCTTAAAATAAGACTAAGACTAGAAAGGCATTAACAAGAGTGAAGAAGGCTTCACTCTTGCCTCTATATATACTATCTAACTAAGAGCTACATGGCGATGTCCTATAGGACCTCCAACATATGTTGATTTTGCTAGCCACATGTCTTATCTTGTAAGGCAAGTTATCTATATATGTCCCACATAGTTGGCTTATTCCACAAGCTACTACACGGAGATAACTTGTTCTACAAGCTACCAATACATGATTAGCTTTTTGGCCAAGTTTCTAACCTACAAACATATCTAAAGTCAAAATCGTCTCTATAAAGCTTCTATGAAGCTTCTTTAGAAGACTTTATGAAATTATTCCATATTTACCTACTTCTACTTAATCATATAAGTAAATATTGAGATATATATATACATATATATATATATATATATATATATATATATATCCATGACAGAGGAGTGGTCATCATCTTTTATAGATCTTTATAATTCTTTACCTTTGTTTTGGTAAATATTGTTGATGAAATGCTTCAACTATCTTTGTTGTATTTACAAGATTCTTTCCTAGCTCCCATATATATTCATTAATATTATATCCATACCAATTGAAAAAATATTCCAACCTATTTTGGTACTATCTTGAATCTAAAACTTCTTCTACCTTGAATTCTTGATTATTATCCACTTCTATAGGAGGAGGTGATATTTGTCTTCTTTTCAAGATATTCACTGCCTTATACGGCTCAAAAAGGGATATGTAAAATACAAGGTAGATCTTTACAAACTTTGATAGATGTAATCAATAAGCAACATGATTGATTTTTTTAGAAATAAGAAAAGGTCTCAGCCTATGATAGTTCAACTTATCACAAGAACGAGTAGTCTTGATGTTGTGACAAAGTAATCATACCTTATCACCTATATTGAATTATGGCTGTTCATTGGAATAGACATCCGTGTTGGTTTTTTTTCATTCTTAAGTTCTTTTAATTGTGTCTTCATTGTTGTATATAGCTCTGATAATCAATTTGCTAAATCTTTTATTGTAGGATTATCAACTTTTAAAAAGTCAAAAGTATCAAGTCGTAGATGATAACCATCATTGGCAAAGAAAGGTGTTTGTTGAGTAGAAAAATGTACTGAATTATTATATACAAATTTTGCCAATGGCAAAGGAGATTTTTAATCATCTTGATGATAATTGATGGTACATCTCAAATATTGCTCCAAAACTTGATTCACATGTTCTGTTTGCCCATCAATTTGAAGATGAAAAGTCAAAGAGAGCTTCATATCCACTTTAAGAATCTTGAATAAGATTTTCTTGAAACTTCATACAAATTGAATCTCCCTATTCAATATAATATCCTTTGGTAATCTATGATAGCAATAGATATTATCAATAAAAAGCTTAGCTATTTTTTTACATGAAATAGATTTTGTATATGGTACAAAATGTATCATTTTGGTGAAGCAATCTATGATTACAAATATAGAGTCATATGAATGTGAGACTAGAAGATTTGTGATAAAATCCAAAGAAACGGAAGACTATAGTTGTTCTAGAATTGGTAATGATTGAAAAAGTCCATAAGATCAATGGCAAAGATTTTTGGATCTTGAATAAGTATCGTATGATTGTACAAAGTCTTTAACTACCTTCCACAATTCAAGCCACCAAAAATCTCTTCATATTAGCTTCAAAGTCTTATTGTATCTAAAATATCTCGTTGCTGGAAAGTCATGATATACTTAAAAGTCACATAATCATGCCTTACCTTCCAAAATATATAGGCGATCTTCAAAATATAATAGGTTATTCTTGAATTCAAACTTTGAAGTGTGATAGGACTTAGAATAAGTATTCTTAATATCATGAATAAAAAGATCAGAGGACATACTTGATTGAATTTTCTTGAAAAAGGTTGAATCAACAATTAATGTTGATTTTATTGCTTAAAGATAAAAATGCTTGAGCTTCAAGAAAATCATTCTTTATTGATCAAAAGATGCATTTCCTTCTTTTGGTAAAAGAAAGAATGTGTAGAAAGGATGTCTGATAGATCTTATTATTTTTTGAGTTGATAAGTGATCTTCAAGTTGAATCTAGATTAAGATATACTCCAACGGACTTAACAATAATTCAAAATATATGCTGACATGAAGTAATCAAGGTTCTTATGATCTATATATACAATGACTAGACTTAAAGCATCTTCTAGATAATGATGCCATTCTTGAAATGAATCCATGATTACAAAGAGCTCTTTGTTATGGATCTCATAATTAATCTCAGCTGCTAAAAGTTTTTTGGAATAAAAAGCTATTGAGTAGAATTTATCATTTGTTCCTATTTGTGACAACATGGCATCCATAGCAAAGTCTGACACATTTGTTTTGATTAAAAATGCCTTGGAGAAGTTGATACAATAGAAAATTGGTATAGAAGTAAAATTTTTCTTTAAATCATCAAATAATGCTTTTATTTCTTTATTCTATTAAAATTTTTCTTTACAAATCAAACATATAAGTAGAGCTCCAACTTGAAAAAAGTTCTTGATGAAGATTTGGTAGTAATTACTAAAGCTCAAAAAGAATTACACATCTTGTACTGTTCTTGGAATCTTCTAATCTATGATAGTTTGGACCTTCTTAAGATCCATCATAAGGCCTTCATTGAAAATGATGTATCCTAAAAAATCAACTTGAGTAGTATAGAATACATACTTTTTTAACTTTGCATATAATCTTGTATCTCTAAGTTTCTATAATATGCGACAAACATGAAGTTCATATTCTTTTGTCTTTTTATAATAGATTAGAATGTCATCTAAATAGCAAATGACAAAATCATATAAAAACTTACAAAAAACATCATTCATAAGATGTTGAAAAGCAGCCAGTGCAATTGTGAGTCCAAACGACATGACATTATATTCAAAATACCCATACTTAGTTTACAAAGTAGTCTTCTATTTATCTCCTTTTTTGATACAAATTAAGTTGTATGCTCTTCATAGATTTATTTTGGTGCAGATCTTTACTTGATTGAGTTGCTTAAGAAGTCTAAAAATCAAAAGCAAAGGATACCTATTTTTTATGGTAATCTTATTGAGTCGTCAATAATCCACATACATCTGCAAAGATTTGTCTTTCTTCTTTACAAATAAGATAGGAGTCCCGGTTAGAGATTTAGAATGGTGTATGAAGTTCTTTGCTAAGTTTTCATTAATATAGCCAATTCATTCTGTAATAAGCTATAGATTAATCCGAATGGTAGTTGAGCTCCTCCTTGCAAATCAATTGAACAATCATAAGGTCAATGCTTTGAAAGAATATATATTTTTTTTTTCAAAAATATCTTGAAATCCTTGATATTGGCTAGAAATACCACTTGACATTTTTTCACCATTAGAAATGGGCATAGCATATATAATAAAAGATGATCCTTCTTTTGCAGCATACATGAAAGCTCTCACACCTCTTAATTACGGTTTGGATGTACTAGACTTACGTACTTTTATTTCACTAATGCAATCTTGGATTATACTATCAAAAAAATTAAAGTTACAAGAAATCTAATCTATTTGAGGATTATATTTTTTTAGCCATGATAATCCTAAAATAACCAAATTGAAAGGACATCTTATTACATTAAATACTACTATATTTTTATAATCTTTAATTGCTATATCTAAAAGAACAGTCTCATGGATATTATTTCCAAAAGACAACAAATGACCATCTATGACTTCTATATGTATGGATTTAGTTTTTTTGACTAAAGGTATTTTTTGGTTTTTTGACAAAATCTTTGTCTATAAAACAGGTTGAGGCTCTTGAATCTAATAAGACAAAGACTTTGTGATTTTTAGGTCCTAAACACACATCTATTATAAAACGAGGTGAGGGATTTGAGGAGAGAATAGGACCTTTACTAAGTGCTGCAAATGATTCTAGTTGCATGATCTCTATTGTAGTTGGAAAAAATCGTTTTCTATCCTATTATCTTCTTTGATAATTGAGCTCCTCATTTTGTAATTGCATTGCTTTTTTGGATAATATTGAGCAGTGTGCGTAGCTTTTCCACAATATAAACACAAACCCTCTTAGCGACGTCTAGTATTTTTTTGCTCTGTGAAAGAATTAAAATGTATTGTATCAATTTATATTGGTTCTGACCTTAATAAATATGATTCAAAATACTTGGAAGTTACCACCATTACATGACTTTTTCTTCTCTATTCAAGTCTTTATTCTTGACGTCTTTCAAATAATTAATTATTGCATGTAATAGCTTGAGTAATAAATTATTCCTAAGATTTTGCTTTCAACATTGTTAATAACAAATCTTTGACGCTATTCTTTAAGCCATATCAAAATTGATTGATAAGTGCTTCATCATTCCAATCTACGTCGCAAGCAAGGTTTTGGAATTCATCAGCATATGTAGTGGCTGATCATGATCCTTGTCATAAAGATAAGAGTTTGGTCTCTCCTACTCGTTTTCAATGACATTCTTCAAATGTGGCCATGATCACTCTTAAAAAATAAGATTTTTTGTTTAAAGGTAGGTAGTCTATAACCTCTAAAACTCAATAATAGAAGTGGAGTAATATATTCACTTCAAAAACAAGACAGAAATAATATATTAGCACTCTAGTCAAATTGTCAAAGACATGAATCTTGAAAAAAGAAAATCCTCAATACACTCTTGTGTCACTAAAAAGAACTAGAAAGTCACTCAAAGATGATATAATATTGAATTGGAATGGATATTACCATAAAATAAGAAGACTAGAAAGTCTTGAAATAAGACTAAAGACTAAAAAGGTGTTGACAAAAGTGAAGAAGCTTTACTCATGCCTCCATATATACTCTTTATTAGGAGCTACATAGTGATGTCTTGTAGGATCTCTAAAATGTCTTGACTTTGCTAGCCACATGTCTTAACTTGCAAGGCAAGTTATCTATGTATGTGCCACATAGTTAGCTTGTTCCATAAGCTATTCATGGAGTTTACTTATTCCACAAGCTATCAATATGTGATTAACTTGTTGGCGAAGTTTCTAACCTACAAATACATCTAAAGTCAAAATTACATCTATGAAGCTTCTAGGAAGCTTTTCTAAAAGATTTTATGAAATTAATCGATATTTACCTACTTCTACTTAATAATATAAGTAACTATTAGAGTAAATGTATATATTCGTTATAAGTTAGCAGTGGTGATGCATGAAATTTGTATCTTAAATATTGACAAGTTCATGAAGATTTTTAATAGTTACAAATCTATTTTTACTTATACTAAGTAAAGCATATATAATTTTTCTTTCTATTTCAAATAACTTAACAAATCTACAAGTAAAATTAGTAGAGGATAATCTATAACCTTGATATTAAATGAAAATTTCTACAAAAAGGGATAATCTACTTTTTTTAAGAAAAAAATTAGTCTTAAAAATTAAATAATTTATTTAAAAGTGGATAATTTGAAATCTTTAAAATATAATAATAAAAATAAGATAATCTATTCACTTCTAAAATAAGATAAGAATAATAAGTTAGCACTTTTATCAAACTATCAAGGATATGAATCTTGAAGAAAAAAATCTTAATATAATCTTGTGTCATTCAAAAAGACTAAAAAATCACTCAAATATGGTAATATTTTGAATTAGAATGGATATTGCTAAAGATAAGAAGACTAGAAAGTCTAAAAAAAAGATTAAGAATTAAAAAGATACTGTTAAGAATGAAGAAGGCTTTATTCTTATCTCTATATATACTTTTTAATTAGGAGCTATGTAATAATGTTCTATAAGACTTCTAACATGTTTTGACTTTGTTAGAAATATGACTTAACTTATAAGATAAGTTATTTATATGTGCATCACATAGTTAACTTATTCAACAAGCTACTAACACATGTGTCATATGGCTAATTTATCAATTAAGTTTCTAGCATATCAATTAATTACAAACATATATAAAATCAAAGCAGTGCCTATAAAGCTTTTAGAAAGCTTCTCTAAAAGATATTATGAAATTAATCTACTTTTACTTATTTTTACTTAATCATATAGGTAATTATTAGAATAAATGTATTTATCCATAATAGGAATGATTTAGTTCTTTAATATTATTATCTAATATATTATAATAAACAACAATAAATTATTTAAAATATGATAATTCTAAAATTAATATATTCTTTGTAAAATATATATATATATATATATATATATTAAGAATAATAGACCTCTACATACTCCAAAATCAAGTAATAATTTCTCTTGACAAATTATTTTAATTTTTCTTATGCTTTATATTTTAATCTATCAATTAAATATATTATCTATTATTAAGAAAAAAATGACAAAAATTCTAGAATGTCTCAAGTAATAAAGAAATCAAATGAAAAAATTAAAACTTGCAAGATTTGATGCTATAGAGGCATTATTATATATCTTTATGGTAATATCTATTAATTTTCTTCATCAACTATGGTATCTTGATTTTGAAGCTAGCAACCATATGTCTCTTTTGTGAAACTTTTTCAATATTTATATTCCACTCACTATACCAAAATTATTTTATTAGGAGATAATAATTTTTATATTGCTTAAAAAATTGGATCTGTCATTTTATAAATCAAACTTGATCAATATATACAAATTTTAGACATCTTATATATTTAAGGATTGAAGAAGAATTATAAGTCATCAAATTAATTCATTACTTATTTTAGGATAAAAAGATATATTTAGAGTCCTTAAAATTGTAATATATGGTGAATAGTATAAAAATCCTTAGACAAATAAAAAATTAGAATGTTAGTTATAGAAATGGAATCTTAGTAATTCTTAGAGGTAATTATCTTAGTTGATTTCGTATTATTACTTATTATTGAGTATTAAGGATTATTTATTAAAATAAATATTTATATTGGCCTTCTATCTATATATTAATTATTAAAAAAACCATAAATATTAGTTAATAGTGAGAAGAAGCATGAGAAAGAACCTCATGTCTTTTTAGTTAGTTACATAGAAAGTAGGATCTATAGTAGATTTAAATTAATTTTATTACTGTAAAAATTATTAAGATAGAAAAATATAGCTTTAAGTTGTTATTAATAGTATAAAAATATTATAGAAATTTTTAAAATTTATTTAGAATTTTTTAGGAATTTTTAGAGTAATTTTTAAGATTTTGGTAAAAATAAATTTTACCACTTTGGGAGCCATTATGAAGAAATGGAGCAAGATTTGAAGGCCACCAAAGACTCTTAGGCTAAGTAGATATTTTTAAACATCATAAT
The DNA here is from genome assembly GCF_059467195.1 of Physcomitrium patens. Lineage (NCBI taxonomy): Eukaryota > Viridiplantae > Streptophyta > Bryopsida > Funariales > Funariaceae > Physcomitrium > Physcomitrium patens. The sequence continues at coordinate 8,612,447 of NC_143432.1, forward strand.
GAAGTCAAAAATGTAAAAATATTGATTTTACTAGTAGAAAATAGGAAGATCAACAGCTAGTATAGTCCTTATGAGAAAGGAGGTGCATAAGTTTCATATGGGTTGTAGCACCTTGAAGGTAGTTAGGAAGATAAGACTAAGGCCTTGTGGCATCTTGTAGATACTCATATACACTACTTGTGAGCCTTGGTGAGGCTCAAACTTCTAATTTTTGAAACAAGTTATCTTAGAGGTAAAAATTATTTACTTAATTTTTTATTTATTTACTTATTATTTTTAAACCTTCATAATTTATTCATAGTAATTTAGATTTCTATGTTTCTTACACCATTGAAAAGATTAAAAAAACATCTTTTTAAAATATATGTATATATTATTAGATAAAAATTTAATAAATAAACTATGACTAGCTTTGTAGTATGCAATTGCTTGGTTGCACTTATTTCACTTCTTTTTTTTTTTTGTACTTCTTTTGTTCTTATTCTTGCTACTTCCACTTCATACTTCCAATTTCAAGAAACTCTTAATTAAATCCATCTTATAATTTGGATTAAAGGATGAAATTCACCTTTATAAGAATCTTCTATGAATGGCTTACTCACTAAGTTTCAACATACAAAAATTAAGTTTAATAATGATACTTATGTTATCAATAATAAATCATCTTAGATTGATTTGTATTCTAACAGTGATAATGGCAATTCTATTCTAGTTGCAGCAATGACTCTGCTCCACCCTACTATGGTGGCAACAACAACTATTCAACTTAATAGAATAACAGTGACAATGGCAATTGTGATTTCTATCAAAGTATATATAGCACTATTAACTGTTGATACCCACATATTACTTATTATCTCTATAGCTAATCCACTTTGTGGCCATCTTATGTTTAGAGGCAATCTTGCAGCTAGTAGTAGTCATACTATGGCATAGGCCCTCAATAAACCTAATATGCTTCAAACTTGCTAGGTTAGTATCCTGGCTAATGCAATCCTTATCATCATGAACTAATGTAACATAGTCAAGGCTAACTTGGTCGTGGACTCCGTTAGCACAATCCATAACTATATGATCTAAGCTCATAAGAAGCATTATGAATTGAGGCATCTTCATCACCTCAACATATAATGTATGGCCTGCCATTACCTTGTTTAGATTATCTTTATGATTTCATAATTTATTTTTTTGTAAAATTTGTGTTTATGGTAAACATAATAAAATTTCTTTATTTAAAATACATACCACACGTGCCACAAAATTTTTGACTTTGGTCTTTCAACCTTTGTAGTTCTACAACTATTCTTTTTTTGGAGAGGCTTATTATTTCATCTTATTTTTTGATAATTACGCTTTCTTTACAATAATTTTTTTTAAAAAAAATCTAAATTTTTTAATTTTTTTTTTAAATATTATTATCAAATTACCATTCGATTTGGCCAATCCTTATTAATTCTTTAAAATAAATAATAATATCAACTTTATAAGTAAAGAATTTTTAACTTATTGTAAGCTTCATGGTATTAATCAATATTTTATGACTCCTTATATTCCTTCTCAAAATGATATAGTTGAATATAAAAATTAGTTACTTGTTAATTTGGCTCATATCATATTAAATGCAGCCAATTTCAATACTATTTATTAGGTTCAAGTAATTTTTACTGCTTATTATTTATAAAATATATCTCATCATTCTTCCTTTCCAAATATTACTGTCTATGAATAATAGATTGGCATTGAATCAAACCTCTATCTCTTACAAGTTTTTGTATGTTTAGCTTTTGCTAAAATATCTAATGCTAAATATTCAAAATTTAATCTTTTCACTCTCCAATGCTTGTTTCTTAGCTATACTAAACTTCTTAATATTAAAAGCTATTGGATTTATGATTTAAAAACCCATCAATTCTTTGTGAGTCAATATGTGATCTTTAATAAAAATTCCTTATTACACCTTTGTTCTTTAATGGAGTTTCTTCTTTTTTTAAGGAAGATGCACAATCCTCCCATCCTATCTATTGTGGAGCACATGGTGCTATCTAATAAACTAAGATCACCACGGATACTCTATATACTACCTATAATTCCATGGGTGGTTCGTATAGTCATCTCACCTTCACTGGTGGCTCCATTTATTCCACAAGATATATCTCTTTATTTATAGAAGAACCATTTAATGCTCACAATAAAGGAATTAAAAATCTAAGATAAAAATTTTCATGTGTCATTCTTGATTAAAGAGTTATATTCACTTTTCATAAAAAAATACCAATAAGGGGCATTTTCACTTATAAGTACTTTACAAATAAAAAGTGGATCTACCTAAGTAGCTAGATTATCTACTAATATACAAAGTAATGTTTTTAGTCTTTGGTGCTCTTCAAGTTCTACAAATAATCCATGTAGATTGTCAAAGTAGTTTGTTCTTTGAAGAATCTTGTAGGAAATCAATGGAAGAAATAGTAGATGAAGAGGGCATAAAACTAGAGTGATAATAATCTCATTGATAGATGATTATATCTCCTTATTTGCAAATATAATTCCAATGATTTTTTAGCATGCTTTAAGGCATGTTTTGTTGCTTGAGGTTTTGTGCAATAAAAAGGCCTTGATTATCATGAGACTTTTTTTACCATCATTTAAATAATACCATTATGCCTTTTCTTTGCTTTAGCTACTCATTAGAACTTTTATATTCATCAAATAGATATTACTATATCTTTCTTAAATAGTGTTCTTAAAGAAAAAAATTACATCACTCAAATCAAAGGCTTTGTCATATTCAATCATAAAAATAAGGTTTGTCAATTATTTAAATTCTTGTATAAATTAAAACAAGCTCTTTGCATATGGTATAATCCATTTGATGAATTTTTAATTACCAATGGATTTTGTATATAAATATTTATTATAAAGACTTATCTATATCAATTATATACCTTAGACTTTACATTGATGATCTTTTTTTAATTTCAAATGATTTACCTTATCTCATTTCAATTAAAGTGTTCTTTTCTTTTCATTTTTCTATCACAGACAACAACAAAATTAAATATATCTTAGGTATTCAAATTTTTCGTAATCATGCTACTTATACTTTAATTCTTTCTTAAGATAATTATGTATCAAGTATTTTAAATCATTTTTTAACGAATGATTGTCATGCCATTTCTATTTTTCTTGAGGCTGGTATTTGCTTTTTTCAAAGTTCCAACCTTATAAGGGAGGAGTAGAGGGAGGATGTTAAATTCATGGCATCAATTCCATATGCATGCTTCATTGAGAGTTTATAATATCTTGTCACTTGTACAAGATATGATGTAGCATTTACCATATATCACATGGCACAATTCATAGCTAATCCTAATCCAATATATTGGATGGCTTTAAAATGCATACTTTGATATTTGAAAGAAACTCAAAATTTTGGATTATATTATTCAAGCTCTTATTCTACATCTCTACCACAACTTAATGGTTGAAGTAATGCAAATTATGCGGGAGATCTAAATGCTCAAAAATCTACTTTCAGATATTTTTTTTTACCTCAACTCATCTCTTTTGAATTGGCATTCTAAGAAACAACCCATGGTAGCACAATCAAGTACGAAAGCAAAATATAATGTGGTAGCAACATCTTTAATAGAATTGATGTGGCTTTAGACTATTTTCAAAGAAATTGGACATCAAGTAAGTTTATCAAGCATAATTTGTTATGATAATCAATCATATATTGTAATGACATGAAATCCATGTTTCCATAATTGCACAAAACATATTGATATCAAGTACCATTACATTCAAGAAAAAGTTAATGCAAATGAAGTTTTCTTGGAATTTGTTCCTACAAATAAAATAAAGGCAAATATAATGACGAAGTTACTTTTGGAGCCTAAGCACAACTATTTTATGAAAGATTTAATCAACATCAACAATTCAAATAAAATCTATTCTATGATGATTAAGAGGAGGTGCTAGATTTATTAATATATATTAGATTAATTAATACATTTTAGTAAATATAGAATTACCTTTAAATAATTACAAAGAAGTTATGGAGAAGTTATAATTACTTCTCTCTGAGAGACATTATAAAAAACTCTTATTATAATGTAATCAAGTTATTTATTAATATACTTCGCGCTTTATTATCATTCTTAGTATTCTTTCTCTTACAGTAACAAGCATCATTCACAGCGCACGTGTTCTCTCAGTGGACTCAGCATAGGGAATGCAGTGAGACCAGGACGCAGTGGAGGGTCGATTGTGATCGATCGCAGCATGCTCACGTTAGAGCTCTAAAACCGAACGTAAAGAAGTGAATGCGTGGGCTCACGCAGTGGGCTCTGCGATAAGGATCACCCGGGGCTTGACAGATCTCCTCGGCGCTTGCACCAGCTTCGTCGATGGGGGATTCTTCTCAACCACACTCTGGTCCCCATGATGCCTGACAGATACATCCGGCTCCACGAATGCGGTTCGGTTGAAATCGGGGTAGTCTAAGGAGGAGAATGGAAACTGGAGGCGGGAGGCATCCTGCGATACCGTTTTGCCAACGCTGGAGGCGCGTCGCTCTGGCGTCGCCACGCACCTGATTGGGGCGGTCAGGCCTCTCCTCCCCGCCCTGCATTTCCCCAGATCGACCCCTGTGAAGGACGTCCTGGCCGCACCGCTGCTGCGGCGAAAGCATCCCACGGTGGGCCGAACCATCGCAGGCGTAGGTGCTGAGGGCTCCCAAAGGCGTCATGGCAGACGCTGCAGAATGAAGATCGACCACAGCTGTTGTCGACATCTCTGCAGGTACACTGGGCTGGCACAAAATTCGCCTGAACACAGCAGCACTGTCACGCCCGCCACAGCTCGCAACCACGAGGTCCAGCGGAAGGTAACTGAATGAATTAGTAAACCAAGGAAATCGAAGCGTGGAGTCGAGTCCGCGGCGCCCACGGTGCTAATGGCATTGGAATCTGCGACGACGGATGCGCCCTTTTATGAATCGAGCTCGTCACCCGACTGCCGAGGAGTGGCCTGGCGTGGGATTGAAGGCCACTCGGGTTGCGGCCGCACTAGGCGGAAGAGTGCAGCCGCCGTGGGGCCTCATTTCAGGGGAGAATATTAATGTTCCCCCTAACTGCACTTCGAGTGAGATGTTCAGCACAATGGTGATTTCCTCACGGCCATAATTTCTGTGCACAGCTACTACTCCTTCCGAAAGCAGGGTCCTCAGGTTTGCGCACCTGTGACAAGGTCGCAAAAACAGCCATCACAACGTCGAACTGGCAGCACGTCGTTACGTCTGGTGCGTTCGGAACGTCGATCATCCATGGCCGACGACTTGCTCGTCTGAGCTCTCGCATGGACCCGTTTGACATGGGTGGGGCGGAGTGTTTAAGGGCGATCGCGGCCTGGACGACCTGAGTTAGGAAGCGTCGTTGTGTCTGGTGGCAAAGTAGAGAGTGCAGGCTGGTCGCACGGTCTGAATCGATAGCCCGAGGTCACTGGCTCATGCGGATGTCAAGAAAGGTCGCCCTGATGCGTCGCACTGCGTTGCTCCTATGGAGATCGTCGGTCTTCGCGCATCTCGGATATCTTTGAGCCATGTTGTCAGCGTCGAATGATTGCATGCGTCACGTTCGCGAGGCTCTGCTTTCTGTGTGATGTTGATGCAATGCAGGTGGCGTTTCTAGGCCGTTGGTTAAGATACATGCGATTCGGTGCATTTCGTCGGCCGAGCAGATTCAGCTCCTCTTATCTTCTCCTCTTTTGCTTTTTCTTACTTAATTAATTGTTTTTAAACATCATTTAATTACTTACTTAATTTGAAAACATAAGGCAAGTAGTTTTTAGGAAAAAATAAATAAATAAACGTATCAATTTTATTTTAGAATTTAAAATAAAATATCAGAAATCAAAAATTGAAATAGAAGGAATTTGTTTTTCCTCATTTCCTGGAGTCCTTATGTACATCCAAGTTAATATATTAATTTTTTTTGAGCACCAATCATTGACTTATTTTTAATCTATCATTATATTATTGGTTTAAAATCTATTATTTTCATCTAAAGAATTAAATTATTTGTATTTAGCTTTTATCCTTATTATGATGTATAAATTTTAATTAAAAATTTGTTGAATAGTTCAAGGCACGAAAAAAAAAATTAAATTAAGAAACGCTCATTCAATAACATACAATAGATTTGAGTTAATATGTTTCTATTTTGGTTGACATAAGAGATTTTTTGTATTTACCAAGATCTTACTGAGAATTCTTGAAAATATTTAGGAAAATTAATACTGAAAAAAACAAAAAAGTCTTCAAAAAGCCAGTTTCAAATATTACATTTTGAAGATATGATTCAAATTTATAGTTATATATATATATATGTATGCACGCACACAAAAATTGTAATCGCAAAAGTTGAAATCTTACTTCAGATGAATTAAATATGAAGAACTAATTACAATTCACAGACATGAATTGGGGTTCAGAGATCATGTGCTGTGTCGACGGATGATATTATGCTGGCTACTTTTCTCCGACCTAAAATGCTTTTATGAAAAAGTATGAAAGTGTAAAAGTAGATTCAAAAGCTGCTGTCCAGCCTTGTTGCCCGCATTTGTGTTCCAATTCCGCAACGTCATCCCCAAACGTTGCGAGCTTCAGCAGCTCTCTGCACTCGGCGATTCCTGAAACCCTCGTTTGATTCGATTTTGCGCTGCTGTTGTCGCTGATATCCCTGCCTTCCATCTCTGCCGTTGTCGTTGAATTCACAGAACGATCGATCACTTAGGAGCTGCTTTCTTAGATCTACTTGAGCGGTATTTTCCCCCGGTGTTTCGAAATTGCTGGATTTCGGTGATTGTTGTGAAGCATTGTTTTGGATTGGCTCGGAGAAGTCAGTTCATCAGGTTTATGTAGTCCGGCGTTTGAAACTGTATCAGATTTGAATTGCGACTAGACTTTGGTGTCCACCACTTTTGCTCGTGGATGCTTCGCCTCTGTGTCTGTGGAAGTAGATCGTCTGCCATGGATGGTGCCTTCCACTGAGTTGCTGTGGAAAATGAGGCTGGCCAGCGACGTTAGGTTTTGATTGAGTAAATTTATCAAAAGCGATTACGTTAGAAGAAAGCACTCTCATACAGTTGCTCATGCACCGAGATTAATCGAATTGTTGTCTTGGATTAAACGAATTATTTTGTTGTGTCAGAATAGGTGACAACGCTGATTGTGAAATCTTAAACGCGACTTTCACACCGATTAGGTTCCTCAACAGCGTAACATGGTAAAGTTTGAACTTGCTAAATAACCCTAGCCTCTTTGTCGACTGAATTCCTCAATACTGCATTTAGAACTGAATAGAAAAATCTAAAAACTAACGAGTTGATGAATTTTTTTGTGCCTTCTGTTGAGATAGTGAATAGACATTGTGTTCACAATGGGTGGAATCTTTGGCTGTTGGGTGCTACCCGGTCACTCAAGGGAACCAGGACTGCGATGCCACAATATTGTTATAGTCGGTTGAAAACGTGGCAATGGATTTGTTCAATGAGGCACTGACTTGTCCTTTTCTCGAGTGGCAGGGGTATTTATCCACGAAGGATGTGGTAGAGGCATCAGAGAACTTGTACTCAGCCGTTATGAGCATTGTGATCCTCAATGTGAAGTTCATCGAGGCGCTAATCAACTCATTGCCGACGTCACACAAGTTTAAGGGTAATCCCAGGCCTGCGTAAGAAACGTCTGAGGAAGTTCTGCCTGCGGTTGGAGATGGTGATCGGCCTCTCGACAATTCCTTGGTCGACCAGCTTAGAAGAGCGTCACATATCGCTAATGAAAATCTTGCTAGGTGTACTGCATTGGATATGTACCACGTTTTGAGAATGTCCGTTTTGAAGGGCGAAGTTGAGCATACGTAGGATAATAGCGTAGTACAGATTTCTAGCGTAGCAGATAAACCTGTTCTCTCCTCCGCGATCATTTTGGCTAACAACAGTAACTGTTTCTACTTCTGCTATTTTATAATTGCACTGATATGTTCAGACTTCCAGTATTATGGATCAAATTTCATCCATAGGAAATACATGGAACAGAAGTCACAATTATGTTTCGCAATAATCAAAGTGAATCCGATTTCACGACCGAATCTCATTTAGACAGAGTACATGTCAGTGAATCCGTAGAACAACACACGCAGAATCGTTTTTTCTTGTCGTCTACAAATGCTGGGGAAGAGTTGGCACGTGTGATCACATTACAGTTCCGTGGTCAAGCGTTCCCAGAGCATTAAAACAACTTAGAATGTGCTACAGTAGGGAAGTTCCGCTTAAGGGTGTTGTGGAGCACCACCCTTGACTGCAATTTCTCTCTCCACCTGAAGAGCTGCATCTCCGCTACTTCCAAATTCCAACAGTAAACCTATTTGAATCAATCCCAGTTACAGCAGACCAATCTATGTCAAGAGTCAAATATTGGTGTACTGCAGTCAGAGGCAACATTTAGCAAAAGTACAGAGGGCTAATCTGTTCACGATCATTAATTGCAGCCACGCGTGGGAAAAAGTAAAAGAAAGAAATGAAAGAAAAAGAAAAAGAAAAAGAAAAAAACTTAACAACTCCTCAAATGTTTAACCTAGTAGAAAATTACACTGAATGAATGTGCATAGAGAGCGACGTCCTTCACTAAGAAGAAAGGTTCACTAGGCCGAGATATACTGCAGCGAGAAGGAAGATGAGAGAGAAGAATCCCCTGCACATGTAACAACAAAGCCTCGCATCATTATCCGATTCTAAAACTTGAAGAGACAATATGTATGTGATTGTGTAACCTCTGATGTAGAGAACTATCATCTCTCGAAGTAGTTTAGTATTACATTTGCAATCAACATGACCTTAGCTCTGACATATGAACATTTGAGCACGCGCAAGTATACAGCAATCGATAAAGAGACCGGCATCAAGCGGAGGTTTTGTACGTAACGACCTACGCTTGTCCGTTTCACCAGAAGGTTCAAACAAAGGGAGATAGATAGGAGAAAAATGCTAACAAAGAGAAGGGAAATTGCATGGAAGATCACTGACCAAATGACACCCCATGCCACACCGTTGCATGGGCAAGGGCAAAGTTGAGCAAACTTCTCCGCATCACTTGAATTCACTCGTCTTGAAATGAGGTCATCGTAAATATCTGGAGCGTTAACACCAAACCACCAGCAGCTTTCAGCACCACCGTAACCATAAAAAATGACAAGGAACTATCATAACTTTAATCTGCAAATTGAGGTGGCTCACTTCGAAAGAGCAACCCTCGCAGGACATCCCACATCCAAACATATACCTTGCTACGGATGCCCTCATTCAAGACAATTGAGGATTACCACGTAGAAAAGAACAGGGGACTCAGCCCCACTGCTAATTCAACTTGCGATGGGAAGTGAACTTGAAACTTGATTCTTACCATAAATAGAGAAGAGCCCGTTCATAACACCTGCAGACAACAAAGATATACATTAATATTTCCAGATTACTTGCAGTTCACCACGTTGCTAATGAAAACTGCACATCGAGATCCCGTAACTCCCTTGATACAATATCCACCCAAATGAAGAACGTAGCATTTTCTTGTATATGTACTTGGACACCGCTATGTGTTACACACTGCAAGAACAATATTTGTTGCAAAGACGAAGAGAATCAAGCTGGATAGAAAAGAAAAAAACACAATTATTGTGCACAAAAAGTGAAGAAGCAGGCACAGCATAATATCAACCAACAGCTGCCAAAATAGTCAAGGGAGATATCAGAATTTTAAAAATCCTGAAATGAAGGGTACTAAATAACATGTACATACTGTGATTCACGATCAAACGAAGAGGCAATTAGCATACCCATGAAAAGAATCACATAGCGGAGGATTTTGATGATAGTGAGCTCTTGTAACACCCAGATCAATATCAAAAAGGCCAAAAACCCTGTCATAGTGGCACAGATAAGACTTTTAGGATCCATGAAAGTGCTGAAACTGCAAGTATGAATTATGAAATATGACTATACAAACCTGAAATATTAGTCAATAATCAAGCACACAACCTCCAACAAGTAGGCCGCGGAAATTGTACCGCGAATCTACAGATATATTTGCAGTGTCAAGAGCTTGTATTTGCAACTAGAAAGAGGAGTAATGCTCACCAAGACATAAGAAGCGGAGAAACCACTGCAATTGGGGTTCACGAACAATCACAAGAAGGAAATATCGTCAGGTGATGCTCAAGCTATACCATGCCTCTGCGACACATACCGAAGGTACTGAGAGAAACCTAACAGTTATCTAAAGGTGACTATGACACTAATGGTGATAAAGAAGAGGTTCAGATTGAATAGAAATATCGCCAGCAGGAATCATTGCAACTGGGAGGTGTAATAACATACACACGAACTATAATTAGGGTGATGAACTCACATTCTTTGCGATCACCAAGACAACAACAAGAGCAGCGCAGAGAAGACCAGCTGCGATGCGCAGTGTCAAATAATTTGTTGAAGCGACCACCAACACCATACCCCAGAAAGACGATCCGAGATCTGCGTCCATGTAACCAAGTCCCACGCGGCAACTTAAAAACATTTCAAGGTAACAACGTTCCTTACGACCACCTCCCTATTGCTGCAGCACTAGTAGGCCGTAGTAATGTGTAACTTACACACTAATCTAATGGAATTCAGATCCATGTACCATACAGATGCAAATACGTTCCCTGATGTTACTAATCACCAACGGCTGCACATGTCTAGTTCATGCTGCAACTAGACATTTTATATAAAACCAGATGTCATAAACAGTTGTGCCTATCTATATTGTCCTAAAATAGAGGGTTTCCAAAACGCTCCTATCACTTTCGAGAAAAAATGTTTAAAGATTCTGTAAAAAGGATTCATTTCAACTGGTCACGATAATTTTGAGGTTTGGACAATTCCACATTTTTCAGCAATTCGTGAAATAGATATTAAAAGGCTTCGTGACCTACAGCCAGCGGGCAAAATAAACCATTGCTTGCCACCCCGTGTGTGTGTAACACCTCCTTCATTCACATTGACTTCCATGCCCTCAACCTGTCCACACCAGATTTCATCTCATGTAAAGATCACAAGTTGCAAATACGAGGTCATGAATAAGATCATTTAAGAGAAATACTAATCTGGATCCTAACGAATTACCACCAAACTAATTCACCTTGGATTAACGCTTCCACAAGGCCAGAAATATTCGAAACTAGAACAAGATGCGACTTCACACCAGGTAAGAAACATGTATTACAAATACGTACATGTGAAGAGAGCAATATAATAGCCACGAAGCGGAAAGGCGAATTTTATATAACATACCTTACCACACGTGAGCTTGCATGCTGTGGCATGGCTTGCCTCGTGAAGAAAGACCGTAATTAGTTTAAAAGGCAAAAGCACTGGTGTCCTCCACAACTGCATAATGACAGAGACTATTACTGAGTAAGCAGCCAACAATATTGTTAAGCTTCCTTCCTGTCTTTGAAAAATGCTGATCCCTCAAGTTATCCAGTGTCTACAAAGCACTTGAGGAGTGCATATAACTGCAAGAAGGTAAAATCCTCTACTCGAATTTTCCCCAAGATAAGCCCATAAAAGGCGAGTAACTCAAAGTCTTGTGATCCAAGGCACAAAACTACTCTCGAAGCATTAGAACCAAACTATCACTTACAAATGGTCTGCCAACCGTCAGAACCACTCATAGACATAATCGCGACGCCCCAACTTTGCTACTAAGGAAATCATAGGTTGGAGCATTTTGTGGAAGAACTCAAAGAGGAAAGAGAGATTCTTCTTGTGTACACATTCCTATCTTTCGAATGAAAATGAGAAAATAATTCCGAATTCCTAACCCTGGAGAGGTTACAGAGTCGATGATTCCAACGAAAGGGCGACAGTTTCTTAGGTCTTCATGATGTACGTACAAAGAAATTGAATCAGATCCATTCAAAGCACGACTAGATCAAGTGGCAGACTTACAGCAAGGATGATGAAGCAAAACGCGCCGATAGTTGCAATGAATGCAACTTGGCCATGATTCCAGGTACCTTGCAGGTACCAGTTCGCCATCTTGCTCGATGCAAACTCTTCTGTCCCTTTGGCTCAACCCTACAACTCTTCCTAGCTTCTATCGTAGACCAATAGTACACCTTCGCAAATAGTCGGTAGGTCAGATCCCGACAGTCACTGCGGCTCGAAATCTGTTTGCAATACATTTAGAACGTACCATGCGTAGGTGCAACACCAAAACATATCCAGGTTAGCAAAGAGCTTGGGTTTAATGGACAGACGGGCGGACCAAAGAACATGCGGCTTCCGAAGAGGGAAAACTTATTGACACTCTCTCGTCACATTAAACGTAGGATCATGGTAAGTTCTGTACAATTTCAGTGCCAAACTCCGATCCAGCACCCTCACAACCTCTCTGCCACAAGCCATGAAGATACAAACACAAGTCGGACCTAGAATACACGACAAGCAGAATCAGCATTTTAAAATTTATAAACACAACCCAAAAAAGAAACAAAATTTTTAATTTTTAAAAGTTAGAAAATGAAACCTTCACCTCCCGAATGAACTAAAAACAAACACAAGGAGAAAAAAAATAAAAAATAAAAATAAACACACGAGATCGTCTTAACACAACTCACATGAAACTCGCTCCACAAGACTTTCAAAACTCAAATCGCACACCCCAAAAATCTTCACCAAAACTCAACGAAGACCACGAATGCTCAATCTATCCAGCATCTGGCACGACTAACCACGCGACTCCAGGCTCTAGCTCTCTCTCCGCGCGCACGAGATCCAAGGTAAGGGCGCAAGCAGACAAGGCTACCGGAACGAGAATGCAGTCCCTAGAAACGCAAGAAAGCAGCGTATTCTGCTTGAAAATCAACACCAATGCGTTAGGGAAGACCAGGCGCACCGGGACGAGATGATCACGCGACCGTGTAGCCTTTGGCAGTCTTCGTTGCTAGCTCAGCAATGAGCGTGAGGTCTATATGCTTGTCTGAAACAGGACTTCAACGTTCCTTCACCCCACACTACCACAGCTCGGCTGAATTGAACTCCCACAATCTCGTGCTTTCTTCAACACCTTCGATGAATACGTATCTACGACTTTTCATCATTTTTTTGAATCTCTACCATGAGCCAAAAGTAGGAGGAATTCGAGATTACATTATGATGGGGCGTGTGGCCCGCTGGGTCCCATCCTCATGGGTTTCGCTACGTTCAGAGAACCACGAGATAACAATACTCGAAAATAAATAGTGATTCTGCTATTTTGGGGTTTTCAACTTGAGAATTTTGAATTCAGAGTTCGTGAGGGTACATGAGCTCGAAGGAGCTTTTAACAAGCAGCTGGTGATATCTGAGACTGGTTGGTGGCGCGAACTTTCTCACAACCTGTCATTCACAGTTGGTGATGAATTTTGTTGGTGGATCTCTCCGATGTTCAACATTTTTACACCGTCCGCAAAGTCTGCAAAATAAAAAAAATAATAATAATAGTAATTTTTGTGAATGTTTCGCATTGGAAATTGCTTACATACTAATATGTCAATTCGAGATAAAACATCGTGTGGCATGGTTTTCTAGTGGCTATGCAAACATTGAACAAGAGCTAAAAATTTACAGTCTGCGGATGACTTCAAGTTTGTCTGAGACAGAAGGAAAGTCTGGTGTTGGAAAAAGTCCTACTCGTTTCCTTGTCTCCTGTTTTTACTTTATTCGTTGTTTAACACTGTGCGTGAAAGAACCTGTAAAATTGTGTCTGTTGGTGTAGTGGTGTAATGCGTGAACGACTAATTTTGCGTCACCTTCGAAACGACCAATTTGAAAAAGGGCTTCGACTGAGCAGAGTTTATGAAAGCCCAAAATGACAATACCCATGAATGAATACCCGCATTCATCTACCGTCATCCATCGTTGCCGTTTGCTAGAGCCTCGTGGTATTTGGGGGCGGGGTGGCTCTGGAACACTGATTCTCGGAAGTTTAGACCATAGTTGCAGAGGTCTGAAATTGAGCTTGATCGATATGGGCGCTTCTGCTGCGTTGCGAAGGATGATGGCGCAGGACCCTGTCCTGACTGCCTGCGCTGTGCTCTCTGCCATTGGTAACCCATAGACTTAGATCTTCATCCTCTTGTTCCGAATCGCGTTTCTTCGAGGTTGATTTGAATTTCAACCTAATTGTGCATTGTGTTCGTAGAGGTTCAGTTCGCGAGGTTCAGGTTTGGTTTCGAAGAACAAAGGAGGCGAAGATAGTTTCGGTTGCGAATGTGCGTTGCTGCGGTAGTAGTAGTGTACGATGCGGACAGCGTTTGCATGTTTAGGGTTTATGATGTGGAACAGGGGGCCCGAATCTTAGCGCTGCAACAGGTGGTTTCAACTTTGAAGTCAAGTGCTTGTGCTTGCCATGAGCTGATAAACTTGATTATGTAATCAGGTCATTCTAACCTGGATGCCAAATATTTAGGGTTAGAGTCTTTGGTGTAGAGGGCGTGAAAATAACTGAGGATTGAAATATTTCGTTTCCAGATTTTTTCGAGGTTGAAGAAGCGAGAGGTCAAACAGTGTTAGCTCACTGAAATCGAAATATCTGCATCAGTGCAAGTAGAGAATATTGAGGATAAAGATGAATACTCTTCTGAGCGTTTGATGAAGGATCTAGGCTGATAAGGGACTTGTTTACTGAATGCTCTATTGGCTCGTTCAAGTAAAAATTATGACAAGTTTTATGGACCAAGAGTTGACATGAATGCTGTGATAGTTGGCTGTGTTTTCTAACCTTAAATTATTTTCAATTTTTCGCAGGGATCGGGGCACCTTTGATTGTTCCTCCCATTAGGAATGCTATGAACCGGCCCGAAGTGGTTCCGCCACCCAAGCTAGCAGATGTATGTTATTTGTAATTGATCCTTGGCATAAGCTTCTATTTTACTACTCTCAAATTCAATCTTAGCGAGTAAGTCGTTGGAATAGAAGGATGAGGTGCATAGAAACGACGTCTCAGCGAATATTTCTTTTTAGGCTGCAAAATGTGTCTATATGAGTACCCTAACATCAGTACTGTATATTTGGTGCTTTCATACACTCACATTCTTTCTTATGTCTCTCGTATACCAGGTTGTCGAGGGCATGACTGGCAAACCTAGGAATTCAGGGTGACTGACGATTTCGAGTGATGCCACTCATTCTCCACCGAATAAAAGACTTAACACTAGCTTTACAGAGTATTGAATGAGATTGGAAGTGAAGGGCTCGCTTTCTCTTCTATCAGTCATCTCTGTCCTACATTCTTCATCTGTCACTTAGCACATCTTGTAGGTTTGTGACGTGATGTGATGTAGTTCAATGTATTGTTTTACCGAGCGTTTCTTACAATTCATAGGCTACTGACGTTTTTGCATTATGAAAGTTTTCTATCTTCACTGTGGAGGTTTCTTTTAAGCCTGATTTGATTGGTTTAATGTAAGTCAATGAACATAACCTGTTTAAGCTTGTAATGACAACCTTTTAACCTTTCGTTAATACATGGATTATCCTAATATATATATATATATATATATATTAAATTAGTGAAGTCTTTTGGCTAAAATCACGACGTTTTAATAATTTTGATTGTAGAAAGTAATTGCCCTTACTTTTTGAGATTCGTTGATGGTCATGGATGAGGACCATTCTGTATGTCGAAGCGTGTACGCATACACTCAACTCTGTAGTTGTGGTTATCTCGTGTTAGTTGAACTTTCTTCGCTTCAAATTTGGTATTGATGAGTTAATGTCTTTGATCTGAACGTATTTCTATTCGGACTAATTAATCAAGTTTTTAGTTGATCTTCTGTTTCATTGTTAAATCAGCGCAGATAGATTTCATACTTCAAAAACATGAAGTGGTGCTGGGCTTCTTTGCAAATACATTATATTTCAATATAAACATTGAGGGTTGTTAGGGTCCTTGAGTGCTTGACTTCACGAGAAGTCTGTAGTCACTGTATTGTTAATTGGCCTCCTTCCTTTTCGGCAGGAAATACCTGTATCATGTAATGCAGGAATTTAATAAGAGAAGATCGATATTAACCGATTTTTTCGCACCATTTATAGAAAGAGTCATACATTAGGGAGAAAGTATTACCTTGATGTGGTGAGGCAATATCTTCACATTCAGAGGACTGAAGAGCCACGCATCACTTGAGATGAACAGAAAATTCTCCAGCCTGCTCGTATAGATATCTGCATACCTCTGTACATTGTATGCAAACGCAGATTCCTTGCCGGTGTCTGTCAAGAACGTGGACCCAAAATTTGTGTTGAACATCTCCTTCATAGCTTGTCTTGATTTGCTACGAAGCTCCCTCAACTCCCCTAAGATGTTGTTCTCTTCCTTTGTAATGGCAGCGGATCGTCCATGAAACTTTCCCAACACTTCTTTCAACTTGTTGTATCTTGCCTACAAGCACTTCGCCGTGTGAATAGGTGAAGTACCTCTGCAGGTTTTATGTTGCTAAAGACTGCAGGCTCAGATGGTAATAGAGTGGCGATGTAAGGACCAACCTACCTGCTGAAATCGGTACTCAGTCTCATTCTGTGTTGAAATTTCTCTCTGTTTCACGAAAGAAACTTAAATGAGTTCTAAGTGCTTGCAATTACCCTCCTGTTTTTGATAATGCTAGTGCCTGCACATGAGCTTGCAATTTACTTAGTTTCTCAACCTTGGATAGCAGAGATCAAGTACTGGGTACCTCAAGCTCCCGAATAACAGCAGCGGTATGCCATCCGGCTTGTGCAGGACCTCTCAGATCGCTGAACAAATGATCCCCAAAATAGAGCACCTGCACAGACTCCCATTAGATTAGAATGAGAGGAGATTGGCTTACACCTAGTAGCAGATGCAAGTGGACATTTAAATGAGAAACAGAAACTGACAGGTATGATGCATCAAAGCTGAGGATGTTTGGGGCACATATTTGACTGTGTTATAGTTATGGGGACCATGTTGGATGGTCCAATGAGAGATTCTCGAAGAATCAAGTACTTACCTCAGACCCCTTCCATTTAGTAATCTCTGCAAAGTCTTTGAGACAGCCATGATAGTACACACCGTGTGGCTCGAAGGATTCCACTTTTGTGAACAACAGGACATCTTTTTTATGATGATAAGCTCTGGAACAGTCATGCAAATATCTAATTTTACACCTGACTGCGAAGCCAATTGCGAGGTACTTCATGGGTAATACTTCAAATCATGTGATTGTGCAGGTGCCTTTTCCTTGCTACAAGCGTCGTCACAAGAGCACAGAATCAGCAAAGTACGACTTTTCTAAGTGAAGGAAAACCTGAAAGGTCTTTGGGAATGGTAGAAGTTCGGTTTATCTGAAAGAGCAATCACCACCTCAAACAGGTCCCTCCAGTTTTGTGCCTGCCCTGTTTCCTGTTTCAAGCCACGATAATATTTTCACCTTTCGTGGCTCTTCTGATCATTTACGCTATTCCAAGGCAACAGATGTCCTCTAAAGGAAACATATTCCTAAGCAGATTACCTGAAAGAGGAACTTCATACCACTGTCGACAAAAGGGAAGGGCGAATTGGTCAATATGAACATCTTCTTTCCTCTTTCTTTCAACGTATGAAGCATCTCTATCAATTTTGGCTGCAGATTAACAAACCTTACAAGGATTGAAGAAGTGAAGCAAAGACTAGACATTCAAAGAAACTTTGGTCGAGATTGGAGTTTATAAAGCCTCATAGTATGTGTGTATAACTGAGGAGTTGCAGATGCTACAATACAGATGATGAGACTTGAGCACACATTTTTTTGCAGGTACTTGGCTGGATTGCTCAAGATTTCACGGTGCAGGTTTCCACTCGTGTGGATGTATTTGATGCATTTCTGGACGTCTTCGTACACGTAGGTGCAGTCGAAGCGTAGCTTCTGGTTTACGAAGTGTTGGATAACATCTGCTAGCAGGCATACCTGCGTTCTCCGCATCGCAGGCTTCACATTCAGTCCAATTGTATAAACATCCCAACGCATAGCAAGAACAGGACGCTACTTGTAGGAGTATGCGAGTTGAGTTTTATACCTCACTGAGGCAGAAGAGATCCATAAGAGGTACAAGGTTGCGTATATGTTCCGCACTCACGTGCTTCCCAGGATAACAAGACTCCAACTCATCCTCGTCAAGCTGCAAACGGTATTAATTGATTGTATTTGTAAGAATGAATTGATTTCACAGGGAATGTACTAAAAACAAGCGTAGGACAAATTCTATTTTTCAAATGCTGAGATGGTTTAAGCATTACCCTGCGCCGGCCGAAGAAGCACCCACCGGGCTGGACCGAGTTGAAGAGGTCTAACTTGAGCAGGTACCCCATTTTCTTGTCATAGTATAGACCTCGGATGGGGAAACTAGCATCATACTGGAAATTTAAGCAGGAATCCGGGTACCTGTGCTGTTTGACATACATCCATGAATCTTCCTATTAAAGCTTCAGTTAGCAGAATCGACTGACTTGCTTATTAGATAATATATGCAATGTACAGTCTCTGCAAAGGAGATTTGCATCACGAGCTCACCTCCTCCACAAGGTGATTCCTCGCGAGATCGTATATGATGCACTGCAATGCAGGAGTATAATGTGCCAACGTGTAATCGTAATCGAACCCATAGACGTTAATTTTTGCAAGTCGCACGTTATGGTTTGCATAAACACCTGCATGCGAAGAGAAGATTAGAGTTATTCTGTCACTGATGAGATTTACTGTGTTCAATTCTTACAAGGTTGCAGAATTAGAGAATCAAGTCCTTACCGCAGGGATTCATTTTCGGGAGCTATGCCACCTGGTCCGGGAGAGTTATAAACGATTTCTTGACGCGATCAAATTCTGTTTTGAGCTCCACCAAATTTCCGACTGCAAGCTCTCCAGGATTCTGTGCGTACTGTCCCTCTCTCTCGGCAGGGGAGAGGCTGATGGAATGACTCACTACTCTTTGAACACGGCAGACGGGGTCACCATTCCCACCGCTCTCACCACCTTGAATAGCCATGGCAGCTAAACCGTCTCTGGGCTCTGTTTTTGTATCTTGGGACCGCTGTGCATACACGTCCCCACCTTAAGTCTATCGCAATCACTTCCTCACAACAACCTCAAAGTTTGCTTGTACCTCGTCGCTCATCGCCGTATACGTGTAATTTTATTGCCTACTTTAAGGGGACAGATATGGACAGCAGCTATTACCAACGCAAAATCCTTGACAAGTTCATTTTCTACGACGTGCTGTTGTCATAGGCTGTCAAGTTTGCCTCAAATTTCAGTGCAATTGGTAGGGTGGTTATGCAGAAGAAAATTTCGGAAAAACGTCGTAAATGAGACTGATTGCAACGAATGGGAGAGAAGAACCTGACCAACTCTTGACCTCCCCCTCCTGACGGGCGAGGGGTCAGGTCGATCGCGCAAAAAGTCGGCGTCCATCCGTCAATCTTTTTTCGCAGCATCTTGTACACTTCTCTCATTTCTCTTTGTCGATGTGGTGTGATAAAACAGGTTTTGCCCTAATTTTTAGACATCTGATTAAATATGAAGCAGAACCCCTCTGATTATAGCGGAGGTCTTAGAGCAGAAATAAAAAATTTAAGTGAATACCCGGCGATTCCTGAAACTGGAAGAACAGGAATGATGTTTGACACTGGCGGTGACAATTAATTATCTCTTTTCAAATATCACCTTTCAGGTGGGTGGTCCAAACTATATTGTGGTCGAGCCAATTGTTAAGCTCAACACAACACATCTGTGGCTGGATGCCTGCTACTGTAAGCACTTTCAACTGACCGTTTTGCCTTTCTGCTGGTGACTTAGGAGATTACATTACTGAGCATCCAGTAATGATTCACGACAGTGAAGTCTGTGTGGCTTGTCAACAAGTGGGGAGAGGGTTGGGTGGGCAGGATTAGGGTTTCGTCTGAATTAATGACAGCTATCACGGATCCCACCACTGAAGTCGAAGAGGCTCCGCAGGTAGGAAATGAAAAAATAAAATAAAATAAAATAAAACTCTTCAAAACACAACGCATTCCATCTCTTTCTCAAAATACACCCTAACTAACTACTTTCCTCACTTAACTACGTCATGTAGAATTGTGAGATTGGCACATCACATGAAACAGGTTTCAGTCTCTATTCCCATCCCGTGAAATCAAGGAGTGAAAACATTCTCTGACTCGATCACTGTGACACCAAGTTACACTCCTTATCATCACCGATGCACTGTAAACAAAATTGTGCAACTAGCAGCGGATCTGGAACCACTCAACAAACCCTTCTTGTGTGCATCGCGCACATGCTTCCGATCCACAGCAGCCGGCCTGAGAATCACCTTGCCAACAAAGAGGATCACCAGCGAATCTCTTCTCAGAAATCCAATCCTGCAATCACGACACGATGTATCGATGAGGTTGTGCCTGGTTTCGTTTAAACAATGTGGGATGAATTTCGCACTGAATTTAAATACGATGACAACATGCAGTGTTAATGTCTGGGAAAAGTAGAAATGGATCAAGCCATCTATCCATCCATCCATCCATGAGCCACTTTTCCATCCAACATGCTGAACATCAACTCTCCTTACTAGGTGAGTAGATTAGAATTTATTTTTATTATTATTTTTTTTTAAAAGAATAGAGAAGCCAATGAGAAATACAATAATGTAGAATTTACGTGAAAACAAATCAAGTTAGTGGGAGAAGAGGAAGATGGACTATAATTTTAGGAGAATATTAAATTAGGTATTAACGATGAGTTCAAAGTTATGGAATTTGTAAAGTTGTTTTCTTTTTTTTAATTTTAGTTTAGTATAAGACAAATGTATTATAAATAACATAAAAGGTAAAAAAAAAAAAAAAAAAAAAAAAAAAAGTATATTTTGCAATTAAAGGAAATATTTTTTAAATTAAACTTTAGCAATATTGATTGGTATTATAAGTGACATAATATAACTTTTGTATTTTATTGGTATTATAAGTGACATAATATAACTTTTGTATTTTATACAAATTTTATTAAACATGATGTAATTTGGTATAAATTTTTATAATTTTTTTTAATTATAATTATATATATATATATATATATAGAAAGAGAGAGAGAGAGCAAAGAATTGATATTGTCATAATTCAAGTATGATATATATTTTATGCTTTATGTGCTTAAATTTTAATTTTTTGATATCAGATTTTATTTGGTTATGTTTTTTTCTTAAATAAAACAAGATAATCTCTAATAATTACTCACAAAAGATGCTGTAATAAAATTAGAGGAGAAAGAAAACAAATTTTTTTAAAAAAAGAAGAAGATTAAAAAAAAAAAAAAAAAAAAAAAAAAAAAAATCAATACCTTATAAAATACTCTCTAATACTGAAGCAACCACAAATTTAAAAGATGTGATTGAAAACTATATACTTAATACTAAGATTGAATTCATATTAGAAGAGACTCTAGAAATTGCAAAGATAGAATTTTATAATATTATTATTGATAGTGTTAACTAGAAGAGGCAATTAATGGATGTAGTTAGATTAAATCATATTATTGATATAAGCATATACAAAAATGAAAAAGAATTTAGTAATTAATGTAAGCAATTAATAAATGAAGGGAGAATCATAATCAAAGAGATAGAGGCTTAAGTCATTATACTTAGAAACATTGAGATATTGCAACTACAAAAGTATTAGTGAAGGTTGAAAAAATAGAAGAACCAATTGTTGCTTTAGTTGGCCATAGTTTTGAGATAAATCTTAGATGTAGAAATCTTATAAAAGGCTAAGGTAGCCAATTGATATAGAGTGTGGATATACAATATGAATAAGTAATAATATACAAGGTGAGTTGTATAGTCCTTGTTTAGATGTTAAAATTTGAATTAGTGATATTTCAATAAAAATAAATAAATAAATAAATAATATTTTTCTAAATTACAACATCTTATCTAATTATTTTGGAGCAATTATATATTACGTCAATACAAATGGAGACAAAATTATTTGATAATGGTTTAGCTTGTACATGGATACACAATGATGATGGAAAAAATGCAATATAATTTTGAATTATGCCTCTCAATTTTGAGAAAAATCAAAATAGGTTAAAAGAGAATCCATTACCAAGAATTGCTGAAGAATTTAAGGATTTTATAAAAGTACCATTATAAAACAAGATATTAGAGGTAAAAAAGAGAATATATTCTTTTAAGATATATGTGCCTTTAATACAAGCTTTCTTAGTATTTTTAAAAATAAAAGTATTATGTTTAAGAAAGTTGAAAATTTAAATATACTTTTATATATTTTTTAATATTACAAGAATTAGAAACATAAGAAGATGATATAAAGATTTTTTGTATTTATGAAGAAAATAGATTAGAAAATTTATTAGAATTGATTGCATTAATTTAATTAAAAAATGGTAAAAATGTTGTATAAATTTATTCAAGGGATATTTATTATGTGTTTAAATCTCTTTAACCATTAGAATTTATTATCAAAATAAAATATAAGATAATAAATAAGAATATAAAATATTTGCCAAACCTTTGCTAGAAAAGTTTTTAGAATAGGTGGAAGAAGCATCAAGAAATAAGAGTTTAAAAAAGAAATTAAATATTTCAAAAAGATACTTACAAAATCAAGTATATCATTTTTTTTCAACCTCATGAAGATGTGTGAATTCTAGTATTCTAGCTCTTATAATTATCTTTATTATACCACATGTGCTTTGTAACTTAAGGCTAATTCTAGTGCCAATGGTATACTTGTCTAAATTTATAGGCATATTAAAAGAAAAGATCAAAATAAAGATTTTAAAGCCTTTTTTTTCTCCACAATCTAGTGGTTGATTTTTAGTGCTTAAAAAAAAAATAGATCACTACAATTTATTCAAGATATACAACCAATGAATATAATAACTATTATAAATATTCTCATGTTGTAACACAACTATATGGTAAAAGATAAAAATCTAGGTTTTATTATAGAAGTGCCTATTTCAAAGATATAGTAGAAAAATATAGATAATAGATAAGAAGGTAGTAAAAACTTTTGGTGTTAATAATATCTTTTTCAAAAAAAAACTTATATTTACTTTGTATAATCATAAATAAGGAAAAATAAAGTAAATTAGAAAAATAAATAATGTGGGCATCTTTATAAAAAATTAAGAGTTGTTTGTAGCAAAAATTACCTTAAGAAAGCAAGAATTGATATCCAAAAAAGACTAGTTGTGAAGCATAGTCGAAATCAAACCTCAATGCAAAGAACTGCATACTTATGGTAATTTGAGATTCTTTTGCTGATTGAAGAGAAGAATTTGAGAATAAAATTCAAAAATTTTGTTTTAACATTGGTTTCAAGTGATTTGGATGCATATTGAACTTTTGAGAGCTTTCCAAAGTAAAAAATGTATTCAAAGATTTTGGATTTTGAGAAATTAAAAGATGCTTATATATTTGAGGAATTTTTGGATATTATAGAAAATTTATAAGTAAAATTTTGTGAATTTTTTATTGTATTTCTTAATTATATTTTATAAATTTTAATTTAATTAAAAGATTTGGAAGTTTTTATTAAATTAGAGTCTCAAATATTTGAATTTTAGGATCACTAAGATTTTCTATGATCTTCAAAAATCTATTAGTTCAATTGAAGAAAAAAATTGTGAAATCATTTTGTACTTATATATTTATATTTTTATCAATTCAAAGAATAATTGAACTATTCAATAAGGAGTGATTTTTCATGAAGATCAACATTAAGGTTAAAGAAGGAAGATAGCCAATATTTGTGAGTATTATGAGCTCTTTCTTTTATTTGGTAAGTTAGATTTCATCTCAAACTTTGTATGCTTGTTTTTTGCTTAAAGATTGAAATGTGCAAATATTTTTAATTGAAATAAATAATTAAATTAATTATTATTGAGATTTAAAAATAACTATAAGAATTTGCTTAAGAGATTACTAATACCACCAAATAAATTTAATAAATAAATACCTTGCTTGTGAAGTTGCCATATAATTGATGTTGTTATTACTAAATAAGATTTTTAAAATATTATGATGGCCTCCAATTTCTAAGTTGTAAGGATTGATATTTCCATATCTTTGAAAATGTATCTTTGGCTTGTTAAAGTAATAATTCTTTAAATTTCTATATTAACATTATATTATGGACTTTAGTTAAATAATATTTTTTATAACTAGGTTTTGTAGAAGCTTAATTTTAATTGCTTATTCTTCCATAACATTGTTAAGTTGCAATTTAATCAAAAATAATTGAATTATAATTCCAATGGCCTTCTTTGACCTATCTAAAAATGTGTTGATAATAAAAAATAAAAAAAATAAAAAAAATCTAATGTATCTTTGTGCAAATCTAAAATATTAAATGCAACTTTATCATATTAGTATGAAAATCTTATCTCTAGGTCCTACAATTTACAACAAATATTAAATATTTTAATATTTTAATATTTAATTGTTGATCTTTGTGGTATGGTTTGAATTTAAGTTGCTAAAGCATAAAGACTAACTCCTTCTAATGACTCATTTGCAAAGTCACATTTATCAAATGCCACTATTTTCATTGCTGCTATAGGTCAATTTTCTTTAGTCTTATATAAAGTTGCAATCTCTAATACTTTAGTTATATTAAATTCAAGTGATTCAATCATTTAAAGAAAAAATAAAGATGTCTTATAAATGGTGATTCTTACAATAAAAACTTTATTTTCCATAAAATCATATTTCATAAAAAATCATCTTATTTTCAATAAAATAATGGAATTCTTCTTTTTTTTATAGTCAAAATGTCATTGGTTTTAAATGAAGCTATAATCAATGCCAATTAAGCTTCAATTATCTTTAAATAAGAATGATCTTTATTTCTATATTTTTAGCTATCTATCTTCTTGCCATAAATAGCTATACGAAGAATAGAAGATTTCTACCATAAATAATATTTTTCCTAAGTGGCTTGGACTTTATTTTATATGTATCTTCTTGCCTATAATATGTTAGTATGGGGCTTTTGATAAGAAGAAACTTATCCTCTTTTCTTCTTTTTTTTTATAGATTTTAGAACTTTTTTTATCATAGATATTATCAATTTTTTCTTTGCCAAATTAATTGAAATAGAACTTTTGGGCAAAAACACATATTCTAAAGTAGAAGGATTATTAGAAGATAAATTCAATACTTTAGCTCTAATCAATTCTTTTAGATGTAAGTCTAGAATAATATATTAATAAAAGATAGCTTAAAAAAATAGCTATTCATTTAATTCTTTCTACCAAATTTCATAGGTAGTAAAAAACATCAAGGTATTTGTTTTTATTATTATTAATCAAAACTAATAGAATCCTAAAAAATTTTCAAAATATTGGCTTTAGTAATTTAATTGAAGTACCTTAAATATTTTTATAATAAGATAAAATTTAAGTTTTTGTTAATTGCCTTGAATCCACCATCAATCTTCACTTGTGTGACTATTACTACCAACTTTGCATCCTTATTTCTACACTTGTTTTCCAAATAAATTCTTAAAATCCATTATCCAATAATTTTTGAATTCTTCAATTTCAACTTTATTCTTTGGTCTTAAATTTTAAATAGTTGTATATGAAAGCACCTTCTAAGTATTAGAAGAGTGTCTACTATATATTGTAGGAATTAAACCTTGATCTTCTTATAACTTAACTATTACATCATGTTTCAAATTTAATCAGAAAGTCATCAATTTCAGTTATGTCTATCACTCTATCAAGTCTCTTTAAGCCTAAAGTGGCTTTGTAAATAAAAGCTACATCTTCTTCATTATTGTAAATCAATATAGATCCACCAATTTCCACTTTTAATAAGAAATGGTCAAATTCTTCTACCTTGAGTGAATTTAGATATCTTAGGAGTTCTACCTCTTCTTCTTTTGACACCACTTTTTTTCTATTGTCACTTTTTCAAGCAAATTTGGAGCTAAAGAAAGTCTCATATTACTTGGTACACTGTAAATTCGCATTAGCTTGTAGATTTTTATATAGATTTGTATTTGGATTTATAATAAAAATATGGATTAAAAAAAATACATATGTATCATATAATATAGATAATGAATTCCATATGCTACAAGAATATTTGGTCTTAGTTCATTTTTCTTATGTCTTTTGTGCTTTCTAGTACATTTTCTAGATTTTTTTATTTTGACCAAATTCTTCTAAGGCTATTTCTAATTGGGTTCTAAATTCACAAGTGATAAATATTAATCATTTGGTTGATAGGTCAAATACTCCTTAACCATAATAGGATTTATAATATATCTCTATTTTGTCAATTAGATCTTTTATTATGCACAATTATCTTCTTAAAACATAATCTATAAAGCAAATTGCTACATCCAACCATAAATCTAATTCTTCCTATAATTTGAGAAGAATTAGATAACAAATTAATATAAAATAATATAATAGATATTAATTACATTTCTAAATGATATTACTTAAAAAAAAATTAATATTATTTACAACCCCTTTATTTATTTCTAAATAAACTTAAGTAGCTTTTAAGTTCATAGATATAAGCTTTACAAATACTTCTTAAATTGCTAAAATGGTTTTAACTTAATATTTTTAATACCACTTTACTTGATTATTACTTGAATTTCTTTGAAGATTATAAATTATTATTCCTATATAATATATTTTAAGTTTAAACATAGTATTTATTTATTGGTTTAAAATCATATTTCAAAAAGACATGTTCTTGCTTAAATAAATGGTGAGATACAATGTGTATGGTACTATGATCTTAGAAGAGAAAATTAATACTTAATATTAATATTAGAGGTGGATACTATATTTGATGGCATGCAAAACATATTAATTAGAGGTAGTTATAAAAACCTCAATAATTATTCAATAGTTAAATGATCTTCTTGCCTTAGAATAGGACATTTTTGATAACTAAAGAAATCTATCAATCACCTTTGATAAGAGCAAAGATTAGAGTTTATTTCTTATTTCATTTGAAAGATCTTAGATTTTATCAATTTATAAATCTTTTTATAATAAATTTATATATAATTAGTTTGAATCATTAAAGATTAAAATAATAATAATAATAACTCAATTATATTATTAATTAGTAATATTATCTTTATTTTTTATTTTTGTTTGTAAAGATATATAAATTTAAAATTTTAAGGATAAATAAATAAATAAATTTATGCAAAGATATTTATCAATTCTAATTTTATAATAAAAATTTAATTATATAAAAAAATAATATTTTAAATCAAAACATATAATATATAAATTCTATTAAAAGAATCAATGAAATTAAATCTATTATCATTATATTAGTATTTTTAATATATAAGAATTTTCTTTTAAAATTCTTATAAGTATTAATATTTCTAAATTAGCTTAGAAACAAGGTTTGATATTAATTCTTATTAAAAAAATCAATTATGTATAAGAAATATTTTTAAAAGAAGAAAAAATAAATAAAATATTGATAAAATATATCTATATATATATGTATGTATGTATATATATATATATATATATATATATATATATTTAGGACTAAACAAGTTTATACATATTACATATTTCCACAATTTTTGTAAAATTTTGAAACATGAAGGTAAATTTTAAGATGTAAATAGGACATTATTTTTTAATTTTTAAAGAATTCAATGGATATATTTTTTTTAAATTTAAAATTTAAATTAATTTAAAAATATTTAATAATTATTATATATTGCATGATTAGAATGGTTCATTAAGGATAGTTCCAACTAGCAATGGAAGAAAAGCAAATTAACGACCCATTCAAAAAGCAACATAGAAATTGCTCATGAATACTGCAAATACAACGTTTTATCAATAACACATGTATTTTGAGATTGAACTTGTTGCATGTACTCAAAAAGTTCACAGAAGAAGATACATGAAATCATCACTGGGGATGATTCGTGAAATCCGAGATCTATCTTTTGCAATGGTGTTTGTACTGACCATCGCTGGCACCTCGGGAAGTTTGCCTAATCAGTACGTTTCACAATGCATGTTTTAAGACGATTGAATACTTGAACGCAGATTTGCAACTTTGTAACTTTTTAAGTCTCCCAATTATTTGCATTTCGGTGAAGTTAGGCACGTTATAACTCCTGAGCAGTTTTACTCGGTGTTTTATTAGAAGTGCGCGGTATTGGCAAGGTTGGATCACTGTTGATTCATAATTTCAAGCTTCATTCATACGCTCTCGTCCACATGCCTTGAACGGCACGAAGAGCATATTGCGGCATGTCACCTCCAGTAGCACATAATACGAGCCAAACTATAATGAGAATAATCGTGCCGTGTTTATGACGTGATCCGCAAATCCCGAAACTGACAAGAGGTTAGCAAGTGAGCTCTCAATTTCGGTAAATTAGTAACCTGTGGAACTTTTTAAGCACATTACGGGGTGGCTGGCTGCATATCTCTGGAGTCTA
Source organism: Physcomitrium patens (assembly GCF_059467195.1). Lineage (NCBI taxonomy): Eukaryota > Viridiplantae > Streptophyta > Bryopsida > Funariales > Funariaceae > Physcomitrium > Physcomitrium patens. The sequence continues at coordinate 8,641,056 of NC_143432.1, forward strand.
GAATGCACTTGAATTGTTTAGCGTCAGTCTTCTTTGGAAATGGTCTATGTTCCAGATGTGATTGCAGGTTCTGTCTCGAGACGCACTGGCGGCAGCGATTGGTCTTACCAAGCATAATGGCGATCAGTCATGGACGAATCTTCGGCAAGTGGATTCACTTGCGTAGGAGACATTCGCTGAACCCAAGACTTGTGAGTGGCTAGAAAAGAGTTCTTGAGATTTGGCATCTTCATTTCTCCATACATTTTGCTCAAGCACCCGAACAATTTCTCAGACTAGACGCGGCGTTTCAGAAAAGAAAGGTGATTAACGTTACAAGTTTATTTTTTCGTGTGCTGAATCATCGCAACAGTAAAGCGAGAAAAAATAAGGAGTTTGAGGTAAAGACGTTCTGCTCTGAAAGTGGACCTGGACTTCAAAACCGGTCTGAGGGGAGACCAGGAAATGTGCACTTGCTTGAGGACCCACAGATTGTATATGTGTATCACAGCAGTTGAGCGTCACATTTTTGATTCCAATGCTACCATGGCGTTAAGATAAAGAGTGTCACAGGTTTGAAATACAAGATGCTCTCACTTCTAAACGTTCTGTGACCACTAAGAGGGAATGCTGGCAATAGCTCATTGTGCTGTTAACTTGTCATTCTAAATCAAAGCTCTGGGTATATGATCGTCAAGAACGGCCCCTCCACCGAGCACTGGCCATCATAATTCCATACCTGTGTTTGATAGTCACGCGTAAATCCTTTCAGCTTTACCACAACATGCAGCAAAACTCCAATTGAAGGCTTGCCTCCATGTGGACTCTACACCACAATGAATCAATTTCGGTCTACAAAGTGTAGATGGCCATGCAGAACTGGGATGAAGTATAATAAGTAGAGCCTGTAAACAAGCAGAAACGGTCGAGAGGGAGTCTGAAATAGGAACATAAGCGTTAAGTACTATAAGCTCAAAATTGATTAGGAGGAACGAATAGGTACCTGATCAAGCAAAATGAGTGTGTCCTTGGCAGCGGACTTGGAGCTGAACCACGCAATTCACACCGATCAAATCATGAAATGATCATCTAAAGACACCGCAAACAATTAGTCACCGAGGTCTGATCACGAACTAATAAAAAAAACCCATTTTGTGCAACGACCCGGAAATCTGCAGCATTTCTTGAGATGCCACGCACAGTTAATTTTTGGCTTTCCTCCTGCGAAGCTCTTCCCAGTTGAGGAAAATTCTGTTATCGACGTTGTTTCGCCACCACTCAGGGAGGAGCTGGTAGAGGTTGAGCAGGAAGACGCTAAGCGCGATGCCACAGACTAGCCCCCCAAAGACAATAGCGACGATCATGTTATGGCGATACTTGGAAATTGGCGGCAGCACGACGTATCCCGCCGTTGCAAATGCCCCCAGAACAAAAATAACGGAGCCTGCCAGTAGAAGAGCCGTCCACAGAAGTGCTCTTCTCACCTTCTCCACAGCATCCTTAATAAACCCCTCACGCATGGGCAAAACACCCCCAGCACCCGCTAACACAGTAGCCATGGAGAAAAAAAATGACAAGGTGTTGAAGATCCAAAACACTTCAAGGCTTGGATGTTGCTGCAAATTGGCATACACTTCGTAGTTACCAGTAGGCTGCGAGGCGCCCGCCTCGCCACCAACGTAAGGAGCATACCCCAAGGGAGGTTGCAACCACGCAGCAAAGGTGACACTAGCAATCAACGCTGCACCCACGAGAATGGCGTTAGCTGCATCCACGTAGACTTGCCTGTCCCTGTAGAGGCCATTCACGTACTCTTGCACATCAGGCCGCTCGAGGAGAAGCTTCTGGATGTCCTTGTGGCGATTTTCCACTGCGAGCTGGAGCGCTGTTCTGTCATACTTATCCTCCTCAGTAGCCCGTAACCGGCCAGAAGTCTCCAAGCTGAGCTCCTTCACTACTTCGAACCATCCCTCCCTGGCAGCTAGATGTAGCGGTGTTTCCTTCCTATGATTCTCTGCGTTAATATCCACATCTGGACGAGCAAGCAGCATTCTAACAATATCAATATGACCCTTCTGGGAGGCATAGTGTAAGGGCGTATTGTAGAGAGAGTCTCGGATGTTTATGTCCCGCGCAGAGCCCCACACTAGAAGGTGACCAGTTAATTGTTTATAGCCCATCTCCGCCGCCCAGTGTAGCAAATTCTGGCCGCGGTTGGATGTTTCCCCTGTAAACGCGACCTCGTCTGAAATTCTTTGAAAGAGGAGCCTCACAATGTCGGTGTGCTTCTCTTTGGCCGCTAGCTCTAGCTGCTTGCTGTACAAATGCTCTGCTCCCGGGTCCTTTCGCACTTCCACTGGGTGCTCTAGAAGCAGCCACACAAGGTTTATGTGACCTTCTCTCTCTGCTATGTCGAGCGCTGTTGAGCCAGTTCCGTCCTCACAGTTGCAATTGATGTCAGTCTGCAAGAAATGCGATTGCACAGCTATTGAGGGAACCAATCAATCAAAAAGGATCGAATGCTATCAATTCTATGGCTAGTTTTCTGGTGCAATTTAAAATCAAGGCATTCAACATACCTGGCGTAGGAGTTCGATGACAGTAGGAATATGACCACTCTTGACTCCCAAGTGCAAGGGCGTCGACTTATCATGACTTTCAACATTCACGTTCCGTTTAGGATTCTCCAGGAGCATCTTCACAACTTCAGCTTGACCATGCATACAAGCGTAATGCAACGGCGTCAGGCCTTCACTGTCTTCCACATTCACAAGTATGGAAGCACACCGCAGGAGCCTGAAGACCACCCCTTTGTGGCCCTCGCGCGCCGCTAGATGCAGGGCAGTGAAACCATTACTGGTTTCAGTTTTCGGGTCTACAAGAGACGGTCGAGGAAGGTACTCCAGCTCCAAATCCGTGGGAGCAGCAAGGCTTGCTTGTGTGTTTCGGTTCCTTGCCTTCGCGTTCACAGAGAGGTTTGCACTCTTGAGAAGCTCCGCCACTACGCCGATGTGACCCACGCGAGCTGCCAGGTGCAAAGGTGTAAGCCCATCTGCGTCTTTGGCATTCACGTCGAGATATTCGTAAAATGGTTGTTGGAAGAAGAGCTTGACGATGTCGACGTGGCCAGCGCGGGCTGCGTAGTGTAAGGGCGTTCTCTGGATACGATCAACCATGGAAGGGCTCATCAGCTTGCTTATGTCGGATTCGGCGAGATTTTGTGCCAAAAACGTGACGATATTATCCTGCCCCACATCGCCCGCCATGTGAAGTATACTCAACAAATCCTCAGTCTGTGCCATTTTGTCGACTTGGTGCTCAGATACAAGAATCTCAGCTACAGAAAGTGAGCGCCGCATGATAGAGAGGTGGAGCGGGGTAATGCCAAACATGGCAGGTGCATTGATGTCTAAGTGACCTGCTTCCTTCGCCAGAATCGCTTTCGCAACCTCTGCGTGGTCGTTGTAGGCTGCAAGATGGAGGGGCGTTCGGTGAAGGTCATCCATAATGGACAGATTAACTTCGCCCCTGAGAATAAGATTCACCATGTCGAGTTCACCATTTGCTGCGGCAACGTGCAGGGGCGACATGTTGAAGGGAGCCATCACAGTGTCAACGCATCTAGCTGTAGTCTCCAGGAACTGTTGCACTGTGTCAACATCACCGCGCCTTGCAGCATCCATGAGATCCTCCATTTCGAAAATTGTACCTCTAAATTGTTCGAGAGATGATCAGGAAAACTGACGTTCGTTGGGAACGTCTATGTCAAAATAAGATTTCTGAATCCCCACCCAACAGCAGTACCGCCTGTTGGAATGCCTGCTGCATCAAAATCAAAGAATGAATTCGCTTAATTCATGCTCAGGACGCTTCAGACTCCAGGCATCACCTGAAACATCGGAACTGACATGGGTCAGAATTCCATCACTTGCACACTGGATGGCTTTGGTGGCAATTGCACATTGACTACATGAATTGACTTCATTCCACCAGTATTATATCCCCAGAGTGAAGCCGAGGATGCTCAAATTCTGTCAGTAAATAACAAATGAGCTAGGAATCAAACTCAAACCTAATCCAAGTGAGTGCCTTCGACGAACAGCACAGGTAGGGCCTTAATCTTTCCGAAATTGGAAGGAGCTATTTAGATTGGGGAAGATCCTGTATTTTGTTGGTGGCTGAGCTCGCACTGTAGTTGGGAAGAGTAGAACTTCGGATGAGCTAACTTAGCGGAAGAGGATAATCGAAGGGCTATAGTCTCCGTGGCAAAAGCATGTGCGGTAGAGTGTTGCCACTGTCTGTATGCGCCCTGAAAAGGTTTAAACGGAGTGGAAGAATACGCGAACTTGATTACCTCAATAACTACTTGGAAGTTAGCACAACGGCAGATGATCTAGGCGATTAACAAGATAATTTACGAAAATGAATTTCATTTGAAATTAGAATACCGACTGCAAGCTGCTACAGGCCCAAGTTCACAATGTACTAACAAAACCCTCACCACCGTTGCAACACCTAATCCTCCCTGCAAGATTCTTTTCTTACAACAGTCACAAACTGTAGATCGCAAGATGCTCCAGAAGGGCTATATCCAACTCTCGAGGCTTCAATAACGCCAGAGTCTGGAATCAACCACCCATCATCGGAGCGTAAACCTCCAGAAAAAAACGGAATGCGTAGCCCAGCAGCTCATAATCTTGCTACTGAAGGAACACGCTCAATCCCAGAGCTTCACTCCACTCCATCTCAGCTTACGAAGACACTGAGTCTACGCTACTCTACCACACACACACGCACCCACACACACAAACAAAAACCAACATCAAATGTACGAAACCCCTCGACCCACACTCCTCCAAACAGACAAAATTTGAGTTCACGAGCCCCACAAATTCACCACATTACCCAGAGTGTCCTCGTCGGCCATCTCACCAATCCCCAAACCATCACCACAACCACCACCAGAGCCTTTAACCCCACGTACCCAGGATTCAACCCCAGCTAAAAGCTAGCGGCTTGTCCCCACACTGGCGGAACCTTCAAAACGCAGCCACAGCGACTGCATTTTGCTCGCTGGAGTAAATCTCACTCCTGCCGTCGCTCAAGCTTGGATTCCGCTACCTGGGCGCAATGTGGACCCAGAACAAAAGCTCACCGGCGGCATGGTGGAGGCCGGGGCGGAGCAGATTTGCACGGCATGAGCCACGAGGGATTGAAGGCAGAGAGCGAGATAGAGCGAGCGAGCGAGCAAGGATCAGGCGAGATGGGTCGCGCGGATATGGCAGCGCCCGCGAGCTGGAAAGCTCCATTGAAGAGAGCCCACAAGTGACGCATCACACACAAGTGAGCCTTGCCCTTCCTTATTATAAATAGCTGCTTAGTACGATGCGCCTTTCCGGGGCCTTTATGTGAGATCTAGTTACCTGGTTTCTTGCTTTGCTTTTTGGAGCCTATTACACACTGGTTGGTTGATGCCTTGTCAGAGTGATTTTCTCAAGGTTTGGAAAAAGGGACAACTTTGTTAATAACATTAACTGAAAAGGACAAACATATGCTTGAGGTTTCAATCAAATTACTTTTTGGTTCTGAAATTGTTGAATTTAAAAAATAAAAAAATGATTATGATTATGTAATCTTCTCACTTAAAATTATCATTCATCTATTTATGTGTATGTCTAATTTAATTTTAATTTAGTGCCATAAAATTTACACTTTAGGTTTTCAATATATGTATACACTATTTAGCATGTGTAAGTAAGTAAAAATCATTACTTCAATGATAAGATCCAAATATTGCATATAATTGTTGCATCACTTAGTAGACTAGAGCTAGATTATATCTTATCTTGTTATTAAGTAATGTTTTGATTGGTTTTTGTTCTTGCTTTTGTCTCTCTTAGTATTTGTTTTAGTTCCATGTATTTGATTTCATTCCAATTAGTAATTTAATTAATTAATGGTAACTAGAATAAGAACTTTGATCAATTGTCATGTCCATTTTTATTTTAAAAATTTCAAAAAATATAAATTTTTATGAATAATAATAATAAATTATTATAATTATTATTTAATACATAAATAGTTACAATATTTACAATAAATATTATAGAAAGCGTTGGCTACATTTAATGCTCTCAACAACATTGAAACCCCCTCAAATAAGGATGTCATGTTTTTAATACATGTATTAAATGTCTTGAGACAACAATTGCATTTGATCATAAAAAAAAAATGATAATAAAATTGCCAAAAATCAATTTGGATATGACAAACCAATTACAACTTGGATTTGATTTTGGCAAAAAACTTCAGATCAAACATCTACATATTTTAATTTCTTACAATATCTACATTGAGGTGGATCTACATACACACACATAAGAGGTGTTAATTTCTACTACATTCCAAACACTATACTTATAGTATTTATAGTAAATATTATGGAGAGACACAAGAATAGCTAGAAGTAATGTGTACATACTTACACACACATACACAAGAGAGTATATAGAAAAAGAAAGAGTTTCTTATCTATGTATTGATGTGGTTTGTCTTTTGTATATAAAGAAAAAATACTCTCTATAATATTTACTATAAATATTGTAACTACAATATTTGGAATGTAGTAAGAAGAAACAATTTATCTTCTCCTTTTTTCTTTGTATATAAGAGACAAACCACATAAATACATAGATAAGAAACTCTCTTTCCTTCTATATACTCTCTTGAATATATGTATATGTGTACATATTACTTTGAGCTACTCTTGTGTCTTTCTAAATATTCTAAACATATTATCAGCATAATTGCTCCTATACACTAGTCTTAGTTCTTAAAAACTTGTGTGCACCTTGCCCTTCTCTTCATTTTTTTTTTTTTTTTTTTTAAAAATACTATATCACTTTGTATCCTACGCATTGCTTGCTATACCTCATGTCTTGCTTGCCTTTATGACCATGTTGCCAAGATGTTGCATCCTACCGCATCCTGCTATTGATTATTGTACCTCGTTGTCTGTCACTATTATCTACTACTATTACTATTATTATTGCAATCTATTGCAAACCTTTATTTTTGTATTAAAAAAATAAATAAATAAATAAATAACTCTCTAAATTTTTTAACATTTTTTGATTTCAAGTTTAACTTTATTATTTTATTTGGATTTATATTTCAAGGTGAATTTTATATAATTTTTTTATTTGATCTTATTTTTTTATGGATTTATTTATAATAAGTACTTCAACATCCTCAACTATCTCTACTATAGTTCAAATTATCACCACTGCATCCCAATATTTTAAAGTTTTTTTATTTCTACCATTGACTATTGATGGAAATAATTATCTATTATAGGTAAAAATGGCAAAAATAAATTTATTTGCAGAACAACTCTTGGATATAATTCTATTTGAAAATCTCTTACTATAAGTACTTCTATTCTTCTTATTATCTATTGAAAAGTATTTTTTTTTTGTTGTCACCTTGTACCTGTATTACAATGTCAATATTTAGAAATAAAAGATTCAGTTGAATTTTGAGAGAATCTTAAATCTAAGTTTGATCATCAAAAGACCATTTTTCTTCCTCATACATATCATGATTGGATATATTTATATGTCTTAGATTTTCCAAATTTAAATGCTTTCAATAATAAAATATATTATATTATCTCACAATTACAGTTGAGTGGACAAAGAATCTCTAAAGAAGAAATGATTGAAAAAATTCTTCCTACATTTCCTCCTGCATCCGCTATGCTTACACAATAATATAGGAACATGAAATTTTAGAGTCATCTTGATTTCATGTCTTATCTAATTCTTGCAAAGAAATAAAATGAGCTACTCTTGTATAATGCAAAAGTTCATCATGTTGGAACCACAATTCCAAAATTTCATACACTTAGTATTTTAAAGTCTAAGAAAAAAATTATACAAATATGAAAAATGTGCTCATATACACCAAGACAGTATCACGGACATACATATAATTACCTATATGAATAGATAAAAGTATGTAAAAGTAGATAAAAGTAGGTTAATTGTGTAATATCTTCTAGAGAAGCTTCTTAGAAGCTTCATAGACGCTGCTTTGACTTTATAGGAGTCTATAGTTGACTTTTAGGCTAGAAACTTGGTCAACAAGTTAGCCATGTGCCACACATGTTGGAAGCTTAAAGAACAAGCTAACTACGTGGTCCATCCATAGAAAACTTGCCTTGTAAGCAAAGGCATGTGGCCTAGAAAGTCAACATATATTGGAGGTCTTATAGAACATCGCCATGTGGCTTCTAGTTAGATAGTATATATAGAGGCAAGAGTGAAGCCCTCTTCACTCTTGTCAACTCCTTTCTTGCTTCTAGTCTAGTTTCAAGGGTCTCTAGTTTTCTTGTATTTTGGCAATAGCCATTCTAATTTCTTTCTTAATATACATATTTCTATTTTGTCCTATTTCTTTGAGAAAAGTCTCACTTACTCTTTAGCTTTCATCGAGTTCTTGTCCTTGACAGATTGACAAGAGTACACTTACAATATCAGAGCTTTGTCTTTTCTTGATTAAGAGTGGATTACCCCTTTTTCTTGATAAGACATAAGCGCATTAGAAGTTGCGGATTACCCTCTTTTAAACTGATATTGTTCTTAGTATTTTCTTTGTTATCAATTCCTCTCTTCTATTTGTTTTGAGCATTATTAGACATCTTCTCTTTTCTAAGTGCTATTATGGCAGAGCTTCTTGAAATGAAGAGTGCAATGGCACAGATGCAAGAACAATTGAGGGAGTTAATGCTTGCGATGCATCAACTCAATTTACCACCACAAGGAGCAACAAGAATGGTAGGAAGTGAAGATATAGAGATGATTGGGGCTGCTTCAACATCTGCACCAAACCATGTCCCTTCTCCCAGAATGGAACACCCTTCGAGTGTTAGAGAACCGAGAGTGGCCTTGCCCGAGAAGTTTGATGGTACCAGATCCAAGTTTCGAGGATTCATCAATCAGGTCCAATTAGTGATTGAACTTCAACCCCAGAGCTATCCAACTCTAGGGTCACAAGTTAGATTCATTGGTACACTTCTTTCAGGTTCAACATTGTCATGGTTTTCATCTTTTCTTGAACGACGAGATCCAATATTGGATAATCTGGAGGCTTTTTTGGCGGAGTTTCGATCCATGTTTGGAGAACATGATGCAATTCGTGTTGCAACCAACAAGATCCGTATTTTGCGACAAGGCAATCGATCAGTAACATTATATGCTTCGCAATTTGGACAACTTGTAACTGATATCAAGTGGGATGATGCCGCACTTGTGAGTCAATTTCTCTACGGATTACAATATGAGGTAAAGAAATTGATGCTTAATTTACCTGATCCTCAAACATTGAGTCAAGCAATTGACTTTGCTGTGAAGTGCGACAATCGACTTTTTGAATTTCGATCCGAGAGTCACACAAGTAGGCCTCAACGTTACTACAATTCAATGGCAACACCGACGTCTCCTCAACACATACCTTCAGAAGTAGAGGATATGCAAATTGATGCGGTACGTTTCAAACCTCTTACTGAGCAAGAAAAGTCTCGTCGTCGACAAGAAGGATTGTGCTTATATTGTGGAGAACCTAAGCACACTGCTCAACATTGTCCAAAGAAGCGACGTAACTACAAAATGAAGAGTACGGCTGTCAAAGAAGACAGTATGTCGGAAAACGAGTACGTCCAGCTACAATAGGGACCGTGCGGCTGGAATCTTGTACAACTTCTAATGAAGGTCCTATCCTCTCCTCAGAACCATCTCCTTGTTTTATAATAGATGTGCGTTTAGGACCTAATAATTACAAAGCCTCTGCCTTGATAGATTCAGGAGCCTCATCTTGTTTTTTAGATGAAGAATTTGCTAGATGTCATAGAATATCATTAATACAAAAAACTAAACCTGTACACGTAGAAGTCATAGATGGTCGTCCGTTGTCTTCTGGAGATGTAACTCACGAAACACTTCCTGTAGATGTAGTAATAAATGGTCATAGTAGTTGCGTAATTTTTAATATAATTAGATCTCCCTTTAATCCAGTAATTTTAGGCTTATCATGGTTAGAAAAGTATAATCCTCGAATAGATTGGATTTCTCGTAAACTTGATTTTCCTCGGAGCATTAGTAACAGTTCTATTAATCAAGTAAAAAACCATGAGTCTAGTATAGTAAAACCCACACTTATAGGTGCAAAAGCATTTATACACGCAGCAAAAGAAGGATCAACTTTTGCTATTTATGCTGCACCTATTTCTGAAAGCGTAAAGACTTCAAGTGGCATTCCAAGTCAATATCAGGATTATCAAGACGTTTTTGAGAAAAAGAATGAAGATATTCTTCCTGAGCATCGCCCATACGATTGTTCAATCGATCTCAAGGAAGGAACTCAGCCACCATTTGGACCTATTTACAGTTTATCGCAAGATGAGTTGGCTGAACTCAAGACATATATTGACGAGAATTTAGCGAAGAATTTCATACGCCATTCAAAATCTCCAGCAGGAGCTCCAATTTTATTCGTAAAGAAAAAAGATGGATCTTTACGAATGTGTGTTGACTATCGAGGACTCAACAAGATCACAATCAAGAACAGGTATCCATTACCTTTGATATCAGGACTCCTTGACCAGTTAAATCAAGCTAAGATCTATACAAAAATAGATCTAAGAGGAGCATATAATCTAGTACAGATCAAAGAAGGAGATGAATGGAAGACTGCGTTTCGAACCAGGTACGGACACTTTGAATACAATGTCATGCCTTTTGGACTCACGAATGCACCAGCTGCTTTTCAACATCTCATGAATGATGTATTTCGTGAATTCTTAGACAATTTTGTCGTCTGCTACCTAGACGATATCCTTATTTATTCTAAGAATGTTGAAGAACATGAAATACATGTTCGTCAAGTATTACAAAAACTTAGAGATGCAGGATTGTACGCCAAGATAGAAAAGTGTGTATTTCACACTACTCAAGTTGACTTTTTAGGATACATCATTTCAAATGATGGTCTTATGATGGATTCTAAGAAAGTCCAAACAATCATGGATTGGAAGATTCCAAAGACTGTAAGAGATGTCCAATGTTTCCTGGAATTTGCCAATTACTATCGGATCTTCATCAAAGACTTCTCACGAGTTGCAGCTCCACTTACACGCTTGACTAGTAAAGATAAATTCCAATGGAATCAAGAAGCGGAAGCAGCATTTGAAGCCTTGAAGACATCGTTTGTCTCTGCACCAGTCTTATATCGTATTGACTTTTCCAAGGTATATTTTATGGAAACAGACGCATCGGATTTTGCCTTGGGTGCAGTTTTATCACAAATGGGAACAGATGACAAACTTCATCCGATAGCTTTTCATTCAAGAAAATTCTCAGCAGCCGAGATCAATTATGAGATCCACGATAAAGAACTTCTTGCAATCGTGGATTCTTTTCAAGAATGGCGTCATTATCTAGAAGGTGCTTCTAGTCCAGTCACTGTGTATACAGATCACAAGAACCTCGAGTATTTCATGTCAGCACACGTATTGAATCGTCGTCAAGCTCGTTGGAGTATGTCTTTGTCAAGATTCGACTTCATTATCACTTATCGGCCAGGAAAACAACAAGGTTTGTCTGATGCCCTGTCTAGACGTTCTTATTTTGCACCAAAAGAAGGAGATGCAGCTTTTGAGCAACAAAGAACAGTCCTCTTGAAATCGGAGCAATTTCATCTCCGAGCAGTGAAATCAACACTGACTGTTGATTCAACTTTTCTCAAGCAAATCCAGTCCAGTATGTCCTCAGACCCTCTTGTTCATGATATCGAGAATAATTCTTCCAAGTCTCATGATTCTTCTAAGTTCGAGTTCAAGAATAATCTATTATATTTTGAAGGACGCCTATATGTTCCAGAAGGAAAAGCACGTTTGCGTGTTCTTCAAGCACGTCATGACTTTCCAGCAGCAGGTCACTTTGGATATAATAAGACTCTGAAACTCATATCAAGAGATTTTTGGTGGCCACAAATGTGGAAGTCAGTCAAAGACTTTGTACAATCATGTGATATTTGTTCAAGATCAAAAATTCCTCGACATCGACCTTACGGACTTCTTCAGCCATTACCTATACCAGAACAACCATGGTCTTCTGTTTCTATGGATTTCATCACAGATCTTCCAAACTCAAGATCTTATGATTCTATATTTGTGATAGTAGATCGTTTCACCAAGATGGCACATTTTATGCCATGTACAAAATCTATCACAGGTGAAGAAACAGCTAAGCTTTTCATTGATAATATCTATCGCTATCATGGATTACCTAAAGATATCATATCGGATAGGGGAACTCAATTTGTGTCGAGATTCTGGTGGACTCTTTTCAAGATTTTAAAAGTGGACATAAAGCTATCTTCAGCTTTCCATCCTCAAACTGATGGACAAACAGAGCGCGTAAACCAAGTCTTGGAACAGTATTTAAGGTGTACCATCAACTACCAACAAGATGATTGGACAATCCTTCTGCCATTGGCAGAGTTTGCTTATAATAATACAGTACATTCTTCCACGCAACAAACACCTTTTTTTGCCAATTATGGCTATCATCCACGACTTGATACTTTTGATTTTTCAAAAGTTGATAATCCTGCAGCAGAAGATATGGCAAATCGGTTGTCAGAGTTACATGCAATAATGAAGGCGCAGTTGAAGAAAGCTCAAGAACGACAAAAGATAAATGCAGATGTATATCGTAAAGAGCAACCACAACTCAACGTGGGTGATAAGGTATGGCTACTTCGTCGCAATATCAAGACCACTCGACCTTGTGACAAATTGGACTATCGTAGGCTTGGCCCCTTTTCTGTTTCTGAACAGATCAACCCAGTTGCATATCGGTTACATCTACCGGAGTCAATGAAGATCCATCCTGTATTCCACGTGTCTCTTCTTGAACCATATAAGATAGTGGATATACAAGGAAGAAGACAAATGCCACCGCCTCCTATAGAAGTAGATAATAATGAAGAATTTGAGGTGGAAGAGATATTAGACTCAAGGCGGCGCCGAAATAAGCTGGAATATCTTGTTCATTGGCGCGGATATGATATTAGTGAGCGCACATGGGAGCCATCCAGGAATCTAGCAAATGCATCAGCTAAAGTCAAAGTTTTTCATCAACGACATCCATCAAAACCAAGATGAAAACCTCTCTTATAAAAGAGACAAGATTGAGGCAAGATAACATTCAATTTCCTATCCTTGTTTGTAACTTCTTTGCATTTGTGACGCTAATTAGATGGAGAGCCAACAACCAGCGGATTCAACTCAAGAACCTTCGTTTGCTGACTTACCGGATGAGACATTGCGATTGTCACAACCTTCAAGACGACGCAACCGAGATGAAGATCCTCAAGAACGACATGTTCTTCCTCGAATAGATGGTGAGATACAACGCATTTGGTATCACGACCTTGGAAGAGATTCTTGATGTTTGGTGATATTATTGGAGATAGGAACGACTCCTGATAGTGTTTCAAATGTATTATTTGAAGGAAGTTATGAAGGCCTCAACAGTGATCAAATAACAGGGTGGTCTTCTCGCCCTGGAATGGGACACTATCGATGGCTAAGAGGACCCATCAACTATCTTCGAAGAGAACAAAGATCAGAGTATGTAACAAATACAATTCGCCGCATATTAGATTTTCTCAATATATAATCACCGCTCCTCGTGGAACTCGTCCCTAGAAGGGGGGGTAATGTCACGGACATACATATAATTACCTATATGAATAGATAAAAGTATGTAAAAGTAGATAAAAGTAGGTTAATTGTGAAATATCTTCTAGAGAAGCTTCTTAGAAGCTTCATAGACGCTGCTTTGACTTTATAGGAGTCTATAGTTGACTTTTAGGCTTGAAACTTGGTCAACAAGTTAGCCATGTGCCACACATGTTGGAAGCTTAAAGAACAAGCTAACTACGTGGTCCATCCATAGAAAACTTGCCTTGTAAGCAAAGGCATGTGGCCTAGAAAGTCAACATATATTGGAGGTCTTATAGAACATCGCCATGTGGCTTCTAGTTAGATAGTATATATAGAGGCAAGAGTGAAGCCCTCTTCACTCTTGTCAACTCCTTTCTTTCTTCTAGTCTAGTTTCAAGGGTCTCTAGTTTTCTTGTATTTTGGCAATAGCCATTCTAATTTCTTTCTTAATATACATATTTCTATTTTGTCCTATTTCTTTGAGAAAAGTCTCACTTACTCTTTAGCTTTCATCGAGTTCTTGTCCTTGACAGACAGTCATAGTCATGACCATTTTTACCTATGTATAAAGAATAAATATTTTACTATTAATTACAGTAAAAAATAAAAATTCGAGAAGTGTTCTTATCATAAATATGGAATGATTGGACATTTAGCACATGTATGCCATACTTCATAATACTTTTTTATAATATTACAAAAAAATAAGAAACTTCAAGTTGAGACTAATGAAATTCATACTATAGATGTATCCATGGACTCAATTGGTGTTGATGTTTTAGTTGTTTATATGAATGACAAAACCTCTAATGATGAATCAAATGTTGTACTCATTGATTTTATAATAATACATACTATCATTTAGGATAGATGGTTTTTTATTGAAAAATCTTCAACTTTGCAAAGTAGAAATTTAATAACCATGGCTAGAACAAATGCATTTTATTTGTAAAAAGAAACAAGAATGGTAAAATTGCCTACAGACTCCATCATAAAATGTAAACATGCAATGTTTGTACCTTCAGTACCTTGGAGTCTAATCAGCTATTGAGATGTGCATGTCAATGGTTATCACCTTTCAACTACCATTTTAGATGGGTGAGAGATTTTAGTTGTTACACAAAACTATAAAACTATTAAAAAAAAATCCTTTATTACAACAAGTAGTTCACACCAAATTATAATCTAACATCCCATTATATATAATTTTGCATCATCTATTACAAAGACTTATATTCCTCTTAGCATGGATAATTAGAACTTTTAAGATCTATATTATTTTGGAAGATAATTCCATGTATAATCGAGTATAATTTAAGACTTGTAGATATAAATTCTATAAAATTATGTTATATATGTGTGCCAAGAAAAATAATTGTTTGCCTTTTAATTTGAAAACTTCGATGAGAATTACCACCAATACTTGAAAGGTTATATGGTGATATTTGTGGTCCTATTAATCTAATATTTAGACCATTTTGTTATTTTTTTTATCTTTATTGATGCATTATGCAAAAAATCACATGTTTCATTATTATCAACTCAAAATTTGGTATTTGTCAATCTTGTATCTATGATTATTTGTTTTCAAGTACATTTTTTCAATTATACTATCAAAATATTGTTTATGGACAATCCAAAAGAATTTGCATCATGTCTTTTGAAGACTATTGTACTTTAATAGTAGAACAAGATTGCATTCTCTTAAAGATTTAAAAATCTTCTAATCTATAGCAATATAAATTCCATCAAAAATTAGGATAATACAAATTAAAATAAAATTGAATAAAATCAAATAGAATAAAATATAAAAGATAAAACATAGCAAAAAAAAATAGAACAAAAAAAAAAAAAAAATACAAACCAAACTTTATCAAGAAAAAAGAACCAAAGCCATACTTAACCAAATGCTTCAAATGGCCTTGATCAAACCTATTTATACTTTATTCAACTATCTTAGAACTTTTTAGAATGTCTCCAATGGTCGATCCTATGAAAATAATTGCCTTTTAGAAAGATTCTAGAAGTAGGTCTCACCTTAGTAACTGCCTTTCTAGAAGATTCTAGAACATTTTAGAGATGGGCTCTACTTAAGTAATTGCCCTTAGTTCTTCTAAGATGTTCCATAGTATGTCCCACATAGACCACCAACTTGGCTCTAATTCTAAAAACTTCTAGAAACTTCTCAAAAACAACCCCAATTAACTATCTCTATACATCAATAATATAATTATCTTATCCATGCTCCATTACAATTAATCTCCTTCCACTAGTATAAAACATCCTTATTTTGTTCCTAATGGTACCTCCAAATTATTTCTTAACAATAGGTGAGGTTCTGTAGAAGTTTTCTTGTTACATCATAGATAGAATAGCCTTTCTAGAGGACCTTATATTGAAATTACGAACATTCATTGCTCCAACAAAGGTAACAATGCTTCAAAATATTTATTTCATACTTTTGTTGGTCATCAATCACAACCGATGGTGGTAGTAGTTGATGTTGGTATGAGAAGCATCTTAGTTCAATATGAAATTTCTTAAGCTAAAAAACATGGAAGACCAGATGGACCCAAATATGTAGTGGAAGCTCGAGGTGGTATGCAACATTAGAAATCATTGCAAAAATGTGGAAAGGTCCAAGCTTATAGACTTGGATTGATGTAATAAGCCGAAAGTTGGCATTGAAGGATAATACCTGGTCACCTTCTCAGAAGATCTTATATATCGATGGTTATCCATATACTAATTCTGTCAATTTTATGCAGGAAGAAAGTGATGCTATATTTCTTGCAAGGCAATTGTAAGCCGTTGTATAAACTCTTTTGTTGTTAGCTTGTTGATATCAATGGAGTAATAGAGAGTTCTTGATATAATTGGATGTTGACCAGTGTTAAAGAAAAATAATAAATAATTGATATTTGTTTAATTACTATCATTGTAAGCAAATTTTAAGAACATCAAATATTCATCCTAGTCATTATAGTGAACCACCATGAATGCCCCTAATATATCTTCTAAGGTCCGATTTATCAACTTTATTTGTCCATCCATTTGAAGATAAAAGGTTGTAGACATAGCAAGTCGTATACCTAGTAGCCTGAATAAGGCCTGTCAAAAACTCCTTATAAAGTGTGGATCTTAATTTAAAACAATGACACAAGATAACCTATGGTGACAAAAGATAGTGTTAAAGATGATTCATACAAGTGTTGGGGCATCAATATCAGATTGCACCTCAATCAAGTAAAATTACTTTGAGTTGTCAATGATAACTATAATTAATCAAAATATATGTTTATCAAGTAGAAGAATGTAGTAAATTATTGTACACAAACTTTGCCAATAATAAAAGAGTTTTCCAATCATCTTGATGATACTTAATGGTACATCTCAAGTATTGCTTCAAAACTTAATTCATTCATTTTATTTGTCCAACAATTTGAAGAAAAAAAGCCAAAGAGAGTTTTATTTCTACTTTTAAATTTTTAAAAAGGATTTTTCAAAATCTTGATATAAATTAAGTCCTCTTATTTAATATAATATCTTCAGGCAATCCGTGATAGAAATAGATATTATTAAAAAGAAACTTAGTTATTTTTTTACATATGATTGATTTTGTACATAGTATAAAATGTGTTATCTTTATAAAAAAATCAACTACCATGAATATAGAATCATACAAACTTAAAACTGAAAGATCCATGATAAAATCCATAGAAACAAAAGACCATGATTGTTTTAAAATAAGTAATGGTTGAAGAAGTCTATAAGATCAATGGCAAGGAATTTTGGATCTTAAATAAATATCACATGATTATACAAAGTCTTTGAATGCCTTCCATATTTGAAGCCACCAAAAATCTCTCAATATTAGCTCCAAAGTCTTGTTGTATCCAAAATGTCCGGCTGCTAGAAAGTCATGATGAGTTTGAAAAACACATAATTATGTCCCACCTTTTAGAACGTATAATTGTTCCTTAAAATAGAGTAGGTTATTATTGAACTTGAATTTGGAAGTATCATGAGACTTAGAAGAATTTTTCTTGATATCATGGATAAGAAGATCATAGGACATAGTTGATTGAATTTACTTGATAAAGATTGAATTAATAGTCAATGTTGATTTTATTACTCAAAGGTGAAAATACTCCCACTTCAAGAGAATTGTTCTTAATTAATCAAAAGATACATCTTCTTATTTTGGTCCAAGATGAAAATATCCAAAAAAGACATCTATCAAATCTTATTGTTATTTGGATCAATAAGTGATCTTAAAATCAAACCTTGATAAAGACATATTCTAACAAGCTTGGCAACGATTTAAAATATATGCTGACATGAAATACTTGTGGTTCTTCTAATTTATATACATAGTGACTAGAGTCAAGGCACCTTCCTAATAATGACGCTGTCGTATTGTAACACGAGTATACCGTGAAAATATAAAGAAAGAGGACTTTTATTAATGTTCAGTTACCTCGAATATTGGGAGCAACGACCAACTCCAGTGCAAATACTGAGTGGCCAGGTTCAGTCACCCCGTTACAGTCAGCCGGGGCATACTGAAATGCTCCATTCGATTCCAATAATAGGAGTCAGCAGGAAGAGAAAGGACCAATTCACACGACGGGTGAGCCTGGTTCGAAGAGCCAATTGGATCCAATTTCAAGAATCCAATCCAGGTCCTCTTACCCAATATGAGACCTGAATTGGTCGGGCAACTCAATGCAGTCTAATTACGGAAAAATCCAGGTCTTACTACTAGCCTCAGCCAATCTGACATGAAGGACCAATTTGATCCAATTATGGGAACATCTAGGTCTTACTACTAGACTCTTAGCCAATATGAGACCTGAATAGGTCGGGCGACTCAATGTGGTCCCGATTATGGGGTTTCGATTCTGTTTCAGGCTGTCCTGTTCTCTATGCCATTTTAAAGAATGTTGTTTTCGGTAAAAGGATCTCTTAGAGGTAAAAACGGGGGAGAAAGCTCTGACTGTGGGAGCCAATTTCGGATCCAAGACGGAAGATTGAAGAAATTCAGAGGATAAGGTTAAGGGAGGGAATAAATTTTTTGGAGAGTTTTTTTGAAGAATCAGAGAGCTAGCTTCATGCTTCGGGCGGGGAAAGAAGATAAAGAATTGGATTTTTTTTCTTCATAGGGTTTTGGGAAGACTGAGGCAATCGTTGCTGAAGTTAGTGTTGTAATAGTGAATCGGGATTTTTAATGAAGTGGGTTTGATTACTCTTGACTGTTTTGTGAAATCGAGTTACGTCTATGATGAAGAGTTAAAAGGGTGTCTATAGGGTTGAGTATGCGGAGTGAATGAAATTAATTGGGTTAATCTAAGAAGACAGTCAGTGGATACAAGATCGTGAGTATAAAGCGGTATCGAAGATTAGCAGTTTGGGTTGTTTAGGGTTCTCTGTAATGTCTAGAGACGTACCCGCTGAGGCAAAAAGGACTTCAACAAGCAGTCGAAGGGCATTCGTATAGATTTACGGTCTATTCTTGCAGTTGTTTGTATTCCAACAGACAAAAACCGATAAATCGCTTGAATATTGGCAAATCTGCATACTACCTTCTACAGCCAGACGTCCGGCGCATTCTCGAGCAGGAAAGCATGTAATACGACAAAAGTGGTGAACCCGACATGAAAGCTTGAGGAGGAAGGTATTAGACTTCGGTTGATTTTATCTTTATTTTATGGAAAACGAAAATAAAAATTTTGAAGGATTTTTGGGAGGAGTTTCTGGTGGGGATTCTTCTAAAGGACAAGGTATGCACATGGATCCATCTATTGCTAGTATATTTCAAGCCTTCTCATTATCAATGCAGCAACAGCAAAGCAATGATCAAAAGGAAGCTTTGGCAACCAAAGCATTGCAAGCAGTGGTCAATAAAATTGATCAATTTGATGGAAGGAATATTTCAAGGTATTTAAGATGTTATGTTCGTGAAATGGAATTAAATCGGATTTCTGAGAAGAAAATGGTTGAATTATTTGGACTTGCCATGATACCGGAGATAAGAGACCACATTACATCGATTACGGATCGTTATGGGAATTCATGGGAGGTTTTTTCACATGCATTGAAAGACGAATATTTCTTGGAAGATGTTGATCGCGTTACTAAGAAGCTGTTTCTCAAATGGATTGAACGGCCCAATAAGAATTTGTAAGTAAGAGAGCTACTAAGGGAATTTGAGAGGCAGTACTCTCAATTGTCGAAGGTAGAAAAATTGACATTGGAGCCGAACAAAGTTGATCTATTTCTTCAAGCTGCTGATGGAGAATTGCAAGGAAAATTAGAACTCCTTCTTGAAGACAAAGAAGAAGATGAAGGATTGACAACGAAGTGGAAGAACGTTAAAGATGCGGTGGGGTTGCTTACAAAAAAAGAAAGGAAGAAGGATAGGATCAATATTCTAAAAACAGTACAAGTACCCAAAGCTCCAGTACGTACAACACCACCAACAATGCCTACAGTTCAACCTTCGACATCCTTATCAAAGAAAGCAGATATGGGGATGGAAGAAATTATACGAGGAATGCGAGATCTTCAAATCAAATTGGCAAGACTTGAAGAGAATACTTCTATAAACAATTCGAAGAATGTTTCAAAATAAGGATATGTACAAAGATGCATTTGGTGTGATGATGCTTCACACACTAGAAAAGATTGCAATGAATTTAATAATATGATACGGCAGGGAATTATTTGCTGGAAAGATGGGAAGATAGCATTGAAAAATAGAGAGGATCTTCTTCAAACCAATTTTGGCAAAGGACGAATGAGAGCATGGGTTCAAGATTACCTAAAAGAGCATGAAACAGCAGCACGAGAAAGTGCAAGTTATGGTGCTAGAGTAGATGATGAAATTGGTGGAAGTACGGAAACTAGTGAGTTTTGGGGTTCTGCCGTTTCTACAATGCAAGAAGGGAAATTACCTCAAGAAGCGTTATTAAGGACTGCAGCTACAATACGAGGTAGAACAAGTTGGGAGGATCCTGTTGAGTCTCTTTCAGTTCATGCATATATTGCTAAGAGCCAACATGAAGCTTTGATGGAAGAAAAGAGACGAGGAAATTTTGATGATACTAGAGAAGGAAATTCTTCTAAGAGGCAAACTCGAGGAGACAAGGCTCGGGAGGCAGCTTCACAAGAATTGCCTGTAAAAGATACCTCAACATCATTGGGACAAACAACAAAGGAGATAAAAGATAAAGGCAAATCAATTGCTTATAAACTTCTTTCTGACATTGAAGCGGCAACAAATTTGAAAGGGGTGTTGGAAGAACGTATATTAAATGCTAAGGTGGAATTCACATTGAAAGAAGTCTTGGGAATTGCAAAGAAGGAGTTTCATGATGTTATCATTGACAACATTAAGCGAAAGAGGCAATTAATGGACGAAACTGGAATGAGTCATGCTATTGATGCAAGAATATATAGAGATGAAGAAGAGGTTGATATTGGTTACAAGCAATCAACAAATGAAAAGAATGGGTATAATCAACGAGTACGTTTCAAAGATTTTAGTGACAAGGAAATGGAAACTTTGAGCCATTATACTCGAAAGCATTGGGCAAGAGCAACTACTGAGGTATTGGTGAAAGTAGGAGATATAGAAGAACCAATAGTTGCTTTAGTCGACCATGGTTCTGAAATAAATCTCATGTCTAAAGATCTTTATAAGAAGCAAAAATGGCCAATTGATATGGAACATGGATGGGCAATACGAGCAGCTAATAACTCACGGGGCGAATTATATGGAGCTTGTCCAAATGTCAAAATTCGGATTGGAGATGTTGCGACGGAGCAACATTTCTTCGTTCAAGATAGAACATCTTATCCGTTGATTTTAGGACAACCTTATATTGCAGCAACACAGATGGAAATAAAAGTATTTGACGATGATTCTGCTTATGCAAGGGTACGTAGCGAGGATGGGAGGAAAGCTATACAATTTCTAACAGTACGTCCTAACCATGAACGGAATCGAGATAGGTTGAGGGAGAAACCATTGCCAAAGATTGTTGAAGGATTTAAGGATTTTGGGGAGGTACCCATTGTAAAGCGAGATTATGGAGGTACAAAAGAGGAGGTACTCTCGCGAGATGAAGGTGCCTTTGATGCGAGTTTTATTGGTATATTGGAGAATGGAAATATTATGTATAAGAAAGATGATGATTTTAAAAGAGAGAAAGAAAAAGATTATATGATATTGAAGGACAATTACGCAAGTTAGGTACATTACAAGATGATGAGAGGATTTTAGGTGTTTATGAAGAAAATGGACTGGAAGATTCATTGGAATTGATTACATCTATTGGGTTAGGGAATAATGATAAGATTGTTGAGATTCATTCGAGAGAGGTTTATACCATACTTGAATCTTTTCAAGCACCAGAAGTCACTGTAGAGACAAGATATAAAACTGTAGATAAGAAGGTAAAGCCTATTGCAGGACCATTTCCAGAGGATTCTAAAGAACAAATGGGAGAAGCATCAAAAGAAGCAAGTTTAAGAGATCCAATGAGTATTGGACATCAGTTTACTGAAGAGACTTTTGAAGAATTGAAGATTAGTTCTGATGGTTCTTTATTGTCGGAGGAAATTACTTGCTTCAAAAAGATGTTGGCTAAACAAGGTAGATCATTTGCCTTCGAATCTCATGAAATTGGGTGTGTAGATCCAAATATTATAACACCTATGGTTATCTTCACTGTACCGCATGTACCTTCGAATCTAAGACCGATTCCAGTACCGAGGGCACATTTACCTAAATTGGTGGAACTATTGAAAGAAAAGATAAAGATGAAAATATTGGAACCTTGATTTGCGTCGTATTCTAGTCGATGGTTTACGGTACCTAAGAAGAATGGGTCACTGCGGTTTATTCAAGCTATGCAGCCGGTGAATGCTGTAACTGTCAGGAATGCAGGAATTGGACCTATTGTGGATGAATTTGCTGAGGCGTTTGCTGGAAGGGTGATCTATTCAACGGGTGATTTGTATTCAGGTTATGATCAATTTCAACTTGCCGAAGGAAGTAGAGATATGACAACGATAAGGACACCACTTGGATTGGTAAGAATGTGCACTCTTCCTCAAGGTGTGACCAACTCAGTTGCGCATATGATGAATGGGATGAATAAGGTATTGAGAGATTTTATTCCGGAAAAGACTATGCCTTTTCTGGATGATGTTCCTATAAAAGAGTGCAGAGAAGGAGACAAGGATGAAACTTTAGATACGAGGGGGTGTCGTAGATATGTTTTTGATCATATACAAGATTGTGAAAAGATTTTAACTCGGCTGGGAGAAGTTCATCTTACATTATCGGGTATGAAGTCCATATTTGGAGTATGAGAGGTTGTAATTATTGAACATTTATATGGATCTTACGGAAGAAAACCAGATCCGACTAAAGTTGATGCAATTGGAAGGATGAAAGAGGATTGTGATTCTTTAACAGAGGTTCGCAGGTTTTTGGGTGCATGTGTATTTTATCGAATCTGGATCCCTCATTTTGCTCACATAGCGGATCCATTATATGAACTGTTACGCAAGGGTTACCGATTTAAATGGGAAGAAAGGCATATTCAGGCAATGCAAAGATTGAAGAAATTATTGATGTCACCTCCAATATTGAGGAAGGTTGATTATAAGTGCAATAGACCAGTGATTCTTACTGTGGACGCTAGTCCAATTGCCATTGGATGGGCTGTGGATCAAGATGATTCTAGTGGGAATAGATTTGCAATTCGGTTTGGGGCTAAAGTTTTAAGTATTCGTCAGCGTGCATATTCGCAAGTCAAAAGAGAACTTTGGGGAGTCGTTTCGTCCATGAAAGTTGAAAGGGATTATTTGATTGGGGTAGTAGTAGTAGTTGAAACAGATTGCTTGCCATTGCTTGGAATGATTATTAACTGTTCAACGCCAGATATTGCAATGTTGAGATGGATTGCTTATATTAAGTCACTAAATCCAAAATTTAAGCATATTACTGGTAAGAACAATGTAGTAGCAGACATGCTATCTCGAGCAAGATACGAGAGAGAGGACAAAATGGTTGAAGACATTGATGACGTCGGATTGAAATTCTATTCAATATCAAATCTCAACAGAGAAGACAAGCTATTTCTTCAAGAATCTTATGAAGGAGAATTATTGGATATTGATCATTACTTGAATACTTTGACTAAGCAAGGGAATTGGTCTACAGAAAAATTCAAACAAATAAGAAAAAAAGCATATGGATTTTTACTTCGAGATGGATTCTTATGAAAGAGACCGAAGAAAGGAATTGGGATGCCACAACGAGTGATAGGCAAAAGGGAAGAAAAACTAAAATTATTAAAGAAGTTTCATAATAGTTTATGGGCAGGGCATAGAGGAATCTGGGCTACTTTTGCTAAACTCAAGGAACGATATTGGTGGAAAAATATGTATCGAGATGTGCTCTCATTTGTAGAGTCATGTGAAATCTGTCAATCGTATTCTAATATCCGACATCGAGATGGTCTTCATCCTACGTACCCTCTGGCTATTCATTTTAAATGGGTTGTTGATTTGGTTATTATGCCGGTTGGATTATGGCAGATGAGATATTTGGTTTTAGCTCGTGAAGATTTATCAAATCAAGTAGAAGGAAGAGCATTGAGGACAAAATCTACAGAGGAGATTTGTAGGTTTTTGCTTGAAGATGTCATTTGCCGCTACAGATGCGTAGGAAAAATCACTGCAAATCGTGGAGAATTAAATGCACAAGAAGCTTGTAAGTTCTTTGAAAGATGTGGAGTTAAACTATCATTGACTACTGCTTATAATCCAGAAGGGAATGCAAAAAGCAAACGCGGTCACCCACCGATTGTGAAAGCATTGGTTAAAGCTTGTAATGAGAAAGTTAAAGAGTGGCCACGGCTTTTGTCATTTGCATTATGGGTTGATCGAACAACACATAGTTCGGTGACAGGATATATACCAGTAGAACTTATGACAGGTCGAAAATCAATTATGCCGATTGAAGAAAAGGTACTTACTTGGAGTATGCTACCATAGGAAGATGGATTGACAAGAGAAGAACTTCTGGCTATTAGGATTCGACAATTGGAGCAAAGAACGGAAGATGTGCAGATAGCATTGGGAAGGTTAAAAAGAACAAGGTTACAAAACAAGGCGCGATTCGATAAGCAACATCGATTGAGACCAAAAGCAATCGAGGAAGGTGACTGGGTACTTGTTTATGACAATAGTGTGGATAATCAACATAGTACTTTGCAAAAAATTTCAAAACGTTGGTTTGGACCATGTGTGGTAACAACAGTTCATGATAATGCGACTTACTCGTTACGGAAGTTAGATGGTACAAAATTGAAAATACCAATTGCAAGGAAGCGAGTAAAAATATTTAAACGAAGACACGCGGAGATGAATATGGAAGACCTTAATGAAGGTGTAGAGATTCAGCAGCAAGAAGATGAAAGTGATTTGGATAATGAAGGTGACGAAGACAAACAGAACAAAGACGTAGAGGATATATTCTGAGTCAAACAGTAATCGGGTAAATTGGTATATACCGGAGGATGCACAGGTTCAGAGGAGGTGGATGTCGTGTTGTAACACGAGTATATCGTGAAAATATAAAGAAAGAGGACTTTTATTAATGTTCAGTTACCTCGAATATTGGGAGCAACGACCAACTCCAGTACAAATACTGAGTGGCCAGGTTCAGCCACCCCGTTACAGTCAGCCGGGGCATACTGAAATGTTCCATTCGATTCCAATAACGGGATTCAGCAGGAAGAGAAAGGACCAATTCACACGACAGGTGAGCCTGGTTCGAAGAGCCAATTGGATCCAATTTCAAGAATCCAATCCGGGTCCTCTTACCCAATATGAGACCTGCATTGGTCGGGCAACCCAATGTAGTCTAATTATGGAAAACTCCAGGTCTTACTACGGGCCTCAGCCAGTCTGATGCGAAGGACCAATTTGATCCAATTTCGGGAACATCCAAGTTACTATAAGCATCTTACTCTATATGAGACCTGAATTGATCGGGCGACTCCATGTAGACCTGAGTACGGGGTTTTGATTCTATTTCAGGCTGTCCTATTCTCTGTGCCGTTTTAGGGAACATTGTTTTTGGTAAATGGATCTCTTAAAGGTAAAAACGGAGGAGAAAGCTCTGACGGCGGGAGCCAATTTCGGATCTAAGCTCTGACGGTGGGAGCCAATTCCGGATCCAAGACAGAAGATTGGAGAAATTCAGAGGATAAGGTTATGGAGGGAGGAAGTTTTTGGAGAGATTTTTGAAGATCAGGGGGAGAGGAGCTTCATGCTTCGGGTAGGGAAAGAAGACAGAGAATTGGATTTTTTTTTCTTCGTAGGATTTTGGGAAGACTGAGGCAATCGTTGCTGAAGTCAATGTTGTAATGGTGAATCGGGATTTTTAATGAAGTGGATTTTATTACTCTTGACTGTTTTATGAAATTGAGTTACGTCTGAGATTGAAAAGATTAAAAGGGTGTCTATAGGATTGAGTATGCGGAGTGAATGAAATTTATTGGGTTAATCTAACAAGACAGTCAGTGGATACAAGATTATAAGTACAAAGCGGTATCGAAGATTAGCAGTTTGGGTTGTTCGGGGTTCTCTGTAACGTTTAAAGATCTATCGGCCGGGACAAAAAGGACTTCGGCGAGCAGTTGAAGGGGCATCCGTATAGATTTACGGTGTATTTTTGTAGTCGTTTATATTCTAACAGTCAAAAACTGATAGACTGCTTGACTATTGGCGAATCTCCATAGTACCTTCTACAGCCAATCGCCCGACACATTCTCGAGTATAAAAGCACGTAATACGACAATGGTCTTCCTCTTATGTGTCACTCGATTTCACCCTGAAACACCACCAACAAAAAACTCCGTTAATAGTGGCCTTGTGAATTGGACCCTACTCCCGGATACTGTCACCACATCTCGGTCTCTGTAACTCCAAACTCAAGTCGCTAATAAGCTAAACCTCAGTGGTCGGTTGAAGTCTTCCTGACTCTTTCAGATCATTCGGGACTCCAAAGAAACTCCAAAATACTTCCCCTCATACTGCACATTGTTCCCGCATCATATGGTCAATCAGTGTGAGGGAGGTGGCCTACCCATCTACTCCATCGCCACCTCGCTGCGACTTTCTCATGGGCTTAGAGATCACCAGGGCTCCTAAAACCTTTTGACTTAATAAGTGTAAGAGTCAGATCTTTTAGACCCTTACACCCTCCTCCACTTTGGAGAGTCAATGTCATCATTGACATATAAGGTATACTCATTTTTTTTTTTCCATTCTCACAGAATATTTATAATGGATGTTTTGCACTTACATCCTTCTTTCTTTCCTAGGTAGCTTGAAGGCTCTTTTGTCTACATAGCTTCCATTCACACTTCTAGTCCTTTAGAAGATGGTAGGGATAAAGAAGGATTTATGAGTTTTTTGTTGAGATGGAATGCTACCCCCTTCTTGCGTTTCTTGTGTAATTTCTTTTTGCCTTCAACTTACTTAAGTTTTTTCAATTCCGTGGATTTTAAAAGTTCACATTTATCAATGTAAATAATAGAAATATTACTCCCTACTTAGACTTAGCTTCGGCCATGGAACCCCTTAACTAGGATCCGCCTCACCCTAGTATCCTTCCCTACCATATGGAAGTGACTTGCTATCACTCAATGTGAAATCCATTTAGGAAAGGCCAACCGTTTAGGCCTGATTGCTCAAAGTCTTGTATCCGCCTCATACAAGCTTCTTAGGATTTTTCTCTACAAAGTCCCCTCAGGTTGGAATCCTTTCAAAATCTTCTATCTCTTGAAAACTTTCATCACCTTCTTTTCCAAGTTTTCTTTTATATTTCCTCCTTACACTATAGCTTATGGATTTTTTTTTCTTACAAGTCATATAGGCTTGTGGCCCTCCTCCACTTTGGAGTAAAGATGTTCTTATCTTCTTGGTCACCCTTTTCATTGATCTCTCCTAAATTATCAAACCAATCAACTAACCCATCTATCTTTTAGTAGATTTTGATTTGCTTCCTTGTGGTCATGGGTCTTCTATAGTCACCAACTTCCTTAATGAAGGCTGTGATTAATCCCTGCATATGTGGTAAGTTCCTCTTATTTATACATTGGAACTCATGCACAGGATATCCTTTGAAAGTACATAAGTATTGAACCCCTCTAACATCCATTTGTTTCTTATCAAATATCGCTTCTACTTGACCTATGGTTTGATCCCATATTTCCTCTTCAGGTGGAATTCTTATCTTCTCTTTGTTAAAGTCTTTTTCATCTTCCACAAATTTCTTGAGAATGCTTATATGAAAAATCAGATGCTACTTCAATCTTTTAGGTATGTCTAACATATAGACATTTTTGTATAGCATTCTTTCAATTTTATAAGGACCTGTCCATTTTTGGGTCCATTTGGGAGTAAGATGTGCTGGACAAGTGACGTTGCTTATATTCAACCAAACCTTGTTTCCTTTTTTCAAATTGCACGTCCCTTCGGTGCCTATCTACTTATTTCTTGTATCTTTTTTGGACCAATTCTAATCTAGCTTTAGCGGTTTATAATATAGCTTCACGTTTTGCCACCCACCTTGCCCCTTTAACTGAATAAAATCCCGAAGTTGTTTCATCACTCTGTCTGACTTCTACCAAATCTATAGTTCGTAAAGCATTAAAGCCATGAGCTACTTTGAATGGTATATTTCCTAAAGACACATTCTAAATTTTATTATAACTAAACTCAGCTATGGGCAATCATTTGATCCAATCCTTATGATCACTTGCCACATAGTACCTTAGATACATTGAGAGAATTCCATTGAGTCTCTCAATTTGGCCATCTCCTTGTGGATACCAAGCAGTCGTTAATATGACTTTAAAACCTAGTTTCCTCATAACATGTTGCCAAAATTGAGTTGTGAATTTTACCTCTCTATCACTCACAATTGAGGTTGGCACTCCATACAAAGAGATCCAATTATCAAAGAATACACTTACAATTAATTTCGGGGCAATTTCTATTGCCTCCTTTGAATCTTTTGAAAACATAGTTATTGATACAAATCTAGCAGTCTTGCTGAATCTATCAACAACTACCATTATGGAGTTAGCTTTACCACATTTTGGTAAGCTAGTTATGAAGTCCATTGAAATGTCTCTATAAGGTAGAGATGGAATAGGCAATGATTCCAAGAGTCCACTCTTTGCCTGAGTAGAGTATTTATTCTTTTGTCAAATTAAATAACTCTTCACATATTGGTCCACATCTTCCTTTACAAAGGCCCAATAGTAGAATCTTGTCACTTCTTTAAAAGTGATCTTTCTACCTCTATATCCACCACATAGAGATTCATGTATTTCATACATTACTTTCTTTCTCCATTTACCTTCTGGTACATAGAGTCTGCTTTGTTTAAACCAAATCAATCCATTTCTTATAGAAGAAACCTCCATAAGTCTCTTCTATTCTCTTGTAGTTTTGGTTTGAGTAAAGGCTTCTTTAATCTGAAGTACATCGTTATCTTATTCATAATCTTTCTTAATGCCCTTTATCAAGAAAGAGTCATCATGATATACTATAGTCTTTAGTGTCATGGAGTCATGGAGTTTCTCTTCCACAAACTCTTCTCTTCTATTTAGTGCATCAGGCACTAAGTTGTCTTTGCCCGGTTTATAAATTAGCTCAATATCCATTGATACTATCACATTATATAACCTCAATCTTTAGGTGAGGCTTGAACTTTGGAAGTAAAATACTTTAAAGAAATGTTGTCAATGTATACCTTAGTTTTTCTACTTCCAAAGTAGTGTCTCCAAACTTTCAAGCAATGTACCACAGCAAACAATTCTTTTTCATGGGTTTGCCATCTCAATTGGCTCCCACTTATTTTCTTACTCTCAAATGCTACCAGTCTCCTCTCTTGCATCAAGACTCCTCCTATAGTAAAATCACTTGCATTAGTATGGACTTCAAATTTTATATCGAATTTAGGATAGAACAAGATATAACTTGATACCAAGGCATCCTTGATTTTTTGAAAGATGCACTACAATCATCATTCCATTTAATGATGTTGTTTTCTTTTTTCAATAGGCTAGTGAGCGAGCTAGCAATTTTAGAGAAGTTCTTTATAAACTTCTTGTAATAATTTACTAGTTCTAAAAAAGATCTCACTCCTTTTTGAGTTTTTGGCACTTTCTAATTTTTTATTGCTTCAATCTTCTTTGGGTTCGGTTTTATTCCATCTTTATACATGATATGTCCAAGAAATTCTAATTCTTTTAAAAAGAACATGTTTTTTTCTAAGTTAGCATATAATTGATTATCTCTTAATTTTTGTAAGATGATCCTCAGGTGTAGCTTATGGTCTTTCTCACTTTTAGAAAAAACTAGAATATCATCAATGTACACCACTATAAACTCATTACTTTCCTTATGAAAGATTGAGTTCATGAGAGTAGTGAAGGTAGCATGTACATTGCACAACTCAAAAGGCATTACTACAAACTCATAAGAACCATACCTAGTTCTACAAGTGGTTTTTTCAATGTCTTCTTAAGCTATCATTATCTGGTAATACCCACTTTTAAGATCAATCTTACTAAAACATCTATTACCATGTAACCTATCCAATAAGTCATCAATTCTTCGAAGCGGGTAGTTGTTTTGTATGGTAATCTTATTTAAGGCTCTATAATCAATGCACATCCTCATTTTTCCATCTTTTTTGCTCACAAAAAGAAGTAGAGCTCCAAATGGAGATTTACTTGGTTTTATATACTCTTTTTCAAGCAACTCATTAAGCTGTGCTTTGAGTTCACCCAACTCTCTTTGGTTTAATCGATAAGGTGCTCTACTTGGAGGTTATGAACCTGGTATCAAATCTATCTTATGATCCACTACTCTACTTGGTGGGAATTGTTTTGGAAGTTCCTTTATCAAAACATCTTCATACTCATTTAGAAGATCAGCAATTAAGTTTGCACAATGAGAAGTTATTTTCATCAACTCATTTATATTAAGAAAAGAAATATTTTTTACATCATCCACGGGATTCATATCACAACTTCTCAAGTGGAAGAAAAACTATTCCCCTTCTAACTCACTTTGAGATACTGTGGAAATCCTCGATTGATATAACATGGGGAGGTTTGTAAATGGTAAGTTTACTACTTTTTCATTTTCTCCAACCATGACTACTCTGGTTCTGGGCTTCCATCGAAGTTCAATTCCATAGAAGTCCAAGAAAGTATTTTCTAAAGCTACATCTATTCCCTCAAAGTTACAAACTGTGAAGTCTTCTTGAAACCTATGGTTTCCACACTTAAACTTCACATTTTTTACAACTAAGTTGGTCACTTCCTTGCCTTGTGCAAAGGAAATCTTTACCCTCCTAATTTCCTCTTAAATCAACTTGAGTCTTTGGACACAAGTTGGATTCATAAACGAATTAGTTGCCCCTATGTCAATCAACATGGAGGTTTCACAATTTCTAACTTTAGTATCAAGATAGATGAGTTTTTTATGCAAACTAATGTGAGTAAGTTTTCCTTGAAAATCCCCTTCCTTAACCAGAATCTTTTTACTAAGACTCATAACTTGAAGACAATCTACTTCAAGAGTCTCATTTGACAAAGAAGCATTAGGAAGTTCACTTACCTTTTTAGGCACTTTTTCATTCTTAAAGTCATTTGCATAGTGTCCCTTTTGTTGACACTTAAAACAAATTACATTAGAAGAACTTGCTTTTGCTTTCTTAGCACTACTCCCTTGGCTTTCTTTAATCTTAAGTTTTTCAACTTGAAAAATACTTTCTACAAATTTCCTCTTGAAAAAAGGCAGTTTCTTACTTCCATGGAAGGGCCTAGTTCCTCCCTGGAAACTAGTCTTTCCTTCCCATATTTTAGTCATAGTGCTTTGTTCACTATGACCCGCCCCTTGTTCCTCCAATTCAAGTTGAGAAGCCAAGGCAAAGGCATCATTAATATTGGTAGGTATGGTTTCCCTTTCCCAATATTTTTTTCTTATAGCAACACTCAATCTATTATAAAAAAAAAAATAATAAATAATTTTCATAGTCCAGCTGAGTATAGGCTAGTTGGTTTTGGAACTCACCAACATACTTCAGAAGTGAGGCTTTTCCTCCTTCTTGCCTTAATTTGAGAAGTTGCAATCCTTTAATGAAGTTTTGCCACTTACTCTCAAATCTAGCTATCAATCCCTCACATACTTCAGCCCAAGTGGTTTCCTTGGCATAGTTAGGATTGGTTTTGATTTCTCCATCAAACCAATCTAAGGCACTTCCCTCCAATAATGCAGACAAAGTCCTTATTTTATCCACATCACTTTCAATATCATTGGCCAAATGCCAATGTTCGATTTCCTTGAGAAATCTCTTTATAGTTCTTTTGTATTCTATGCCCTTTCACTTTTTTGATTGATCAGTCTTGGCTCTGTGAGAACTTAGCTTGCTTTTTTGACCTTCAAGTAAGGCCTCCCTTCTCACATTTTCTCTCATCAATGAGTCTATTAGAAGTTGGTTTATTTCCATCTTCTTCTAAAACTCCTTGTTCCTCTCCTCCATCAACCTCTTGACCATTTCCTCAACTTCATCAACGAAGACAATACTTTGTTTTTCTACTCTTGATTCTTCTATTGAGTCTTTAGAGGTCTTGGAAGAAATAAGTCTTTGTGATCTAGAATTCCTTCTTTTTTTATCAGTTTCTTCCTCATCACTATGAGGTTCTTGAATTTCTTGTAAGCTTTCTTGAAACTTCTCTTGCTCTCCTTCAACTTCTTCTTTACTTTCCATCACTTGGATAAGAGAAAGGTCCTCCTCTAGCAAGGGTTTCTTTTTCACCAACCTCATCTTGGATTTGACTACTTCTTAATCAGCTTGCACTTTGGTTTCAAGGATCTCATCCTTGTCCAATTGTTGAAAGGCAGTTTTGGTAGTTTTCTTCCCCATCTTGTGTTAATGCTTCTCTTACCTCAACTCAAAGATTAGTTCCAGAAATTTCTTTCCAATCTACTTTTCAATATTGATCTAAAACTGGCTTTGATACCACATGTAACTGTCCTCCTCTTGCTGGTCACTCGATTTCACCCTGAAACACTACCAACAAGAAACTCCGTTAATACTAGCCTTGTGAACTGGACCCTACTCCCAGATACTGTCACCACAGCCTGGTCTTTGTAACTTCAGACTCAAGCCACTAGTAAGCTAAATCCTGATGGTCCATTGAAGTCCTCCTGACTCCTCTGGATCACCCAGGATTCCACACGAACTCCAAAACACTTCCCCTCACACCGCACACTGTCCCCGCATCATGTGGTCCCTCGGTGTGAGATAGGTGGCCCGCCCATCCACTCCATCGCCACCTCGCCGCGGCTTTTCGATGGGCTTAGGGATCGTCGAGGCTCCTAATACCTTTTGACTTAACAAGTGTAAGAGTCACATCTTTTAGACCCTTACAGTTGGTTTCATTAAAGGTGATAGACAAAGCATATTGATCCAAAGTATTTTAGTTATATTTGTAACTTAGTTACTTATTAAGCACTTAAGATCAAAAAAATTGAATTTGCAAATAACCTTGATGATCTCTTTATCAAAGCTCTTCTTTTGTGCAACCATCACTAACTTACTAATAGCATGGGCATGTGGTGACTTACTTTTTTTGAGCAAAAAAGTTAATGAAATTTTTAAATAATTAAGAAAAATGATATTGTATTCTTTTTTCTTCATGTATGGTTTTGTCCTTGAATACAATAAGGTTTTTTCAAATAAGATTTTAATGAGGCAACAATTGTTGATCTTACAAGATTACAAAAAAGTATAGATCATAATTCTATGCAAATTTTAAGTCATATAAATATTATAATGTACAAGGAGAAGTGTTTAGAGCATTAAATGTAATTGGTACTTTCCATAATATTTACTATAGTTTATAATAAATACTAAAGTTAGAGTGTTTGGAATGTAATAGGGAGAAATTGTTAATTTTCTGCTTTTCTCTTTGTATATAAGAGACAAATCATATCAATACATTGATAAGAAGCTCTCTCTCCTTCTATACACTCTCTTGTATGTGTGTATTACTTCTAGCTACTCTTGTGTCTCTCCAAACATTGTAAACAAATGCCAAGCATGGATTTCATGAAAGATATCTCATCATATTTTTTAAATGGTTTCTCATGCCACTCAGCATCACCTACATAGCAGCATCACAAACTTTTTGCAGGAACAATAATAGTAAGTTACATTCCTCAAAGCATTGGTTCTCATCTTTGGTTGAAAGATTTTGTCCTTTTCCCATTTCTATTGAGATTCCTTCCAACGTTGTTTTTTATATATTTGGAAAGTCAGTACTCTACAAAATTCAGCATACATTCTGAAAAGCCTGACACTTCCAATTTCAACAACAGAACAATTCGCACTCTTACCTGTTGCTATTGTGCCCTACCTTATGGCCAGAGATGCTTCAGGGTACGCAATTCGTCACTGAGTCATCCAAGAATTCTGCCATCATCCGTTCCAAACTCCCAATTCATCAGCAATTTCAAATTGTGACTCTACTGTGCGCGCAGATCGGTTGCTCAGGTGAATGAATCCGTAGGTTTCCAATTAAGGTTTGCGGTTTCTCAGCACTGCTCACACTTTCAAAATGTTGATACCTTTTTGTGAAGATCGGACGTTCTAGACTGCGCAAACCAAGACTAACAAAGCGTGACGAGGTCATTAACATCTAATTTCCTGAATAAATTACGACAAAATTAAATCACAGGCATGTAGTAAATGCTGTGGGAAACCACTGGACACGGACTCAGAGACCAAAGTCACCATTTGACTTAATCTGCAAAACTTTTTCAAAGCTGAGTAGCCGTTCGTCTCTGACACCAGAACTTGCACTTCTTTCTCTCGTTCTCCGTGAATGAGTAGCAGCGCATTCTGTTGCATACTGGGCCCGATGAAACTTCCTTCTGATTTCTCCGCCTCCTTGCCTTGGCCCTTGAACCCACATGGCAACATTCCTCCTACGTAGCCCCATGGATCGCTAACCTTACTTCCAACCCCTCTCATCTGCTTTGACAACCACGTACCTCCACACGAATGACAGCACAATCATTATGCTTAAGCCCACATGAGTATACCGGTTTTGTGAAACGATGTGCTTAGCAATATCATTCATATTTTGTGCCTCGCTTGACTCCTCACTGTTCGCTATTCTGGAATCCATCTGTCCATCTTCCTCTTCCTGTCTTGGATCCAATTCCTCAGCAGAAGGATGCAAGGTTTAGAATAGTTTGTTCACCGTGTCTGATTTCTTAGTGACCAACACAGCAGCGGATTTAGCAGCCTTGGCTGATACATTTGCGGCGTGTTCTGCAGCTTTCACTGCCTTCTTCTTGTCGCCGTTCTTTAGTCTCTTCTCTTTGTCACCCCTATTGATAGCCCAAACGCTACTAGCACTCCGTTTTACCAACCTGCTTGCAATTGTGCTTCTGTTCTCTTAATGTTTCGACCTGCAACAAAATTAATGTCCGTAAGTTGGCCTTGTGAGTGTGCAAAAGCTTCATGCCTCTTCTTGACTGAAATGTGTTGCATGGAGTTAGTAATTTATAGGAAATCTTGTAATTTAAATAAATTGATTTATAAATTTTGAATAAAAAAAACATGTAATAAATTGATTTTTGGTAGATTTGTAATGTTTATATCATGTAAATGAAGACACATACAATGATATCAATCTTCTTATGGAGCACTAGAAAAATAATTTATCAAATTTATCAAATATGCAATGGACTATTATCTTAAAATATTTTTTTTAATCTTTATACACACAATATTTTAAAAACAAGTTTTTAAGAATGATTTTAAAAAGACTAAATTTCAAACTTTTGCACATTCTAAAGTTTTTACACAAACTCCAATATTTTTATAAACTATGCACAATTTTCTTGTAAATATGAAATATAAGTCAATTTTTGAAAGCACTAAACATGTGCATATTATATATATATATATATATATATATATATAATCTAAATATTATAAAACATACTAAAATAATATTATATCAATGTTGTAGAACATATTATACATAAAAACCAAAATAACATTCTAAAACTTATAAATAATAATAATAATATATATATATATATATATATATATATATGCACTTATAAATGTATAATATTTTTAAGATTTTGAA
Organism: Physcomitrium patens; assembly: GCF_059467195.1. Taxonomy (NCBI): domain Eukaryota; kingdom Viridiplantae; phylum Streptophyta; class Bryopsida; order Funariales; family Funariaceae; genus Physcomitrium; species Physcomitrium patens. Next base: position 8,677,104 of record NC_143432.1, read on the forward strand.
AGTACATTAATATGTTGATTATATACTATAATTTGATATCCTTTGATGAATAATTTGCAACTTTACTTTATTTTGATGTTTTTAAACATTATTTAAGAGAGCAACAACCGCAGATACATTAAATGGTTATATTGTTGAAATTTTTAAAGTTTAAATAGACTTTGCAAAAATGCACGTAGTGATTTGCTATGTATGTAAAGGATTGTGAAAAAAAAAAAAAAAAAAATGTAATAAAAAAATGTACAAAATAATTCGTAAAAATAATATTAAAAAATAACCATGAAATATGTTTTGAATATAGAATTTTAATCAACATGACTTAAATTACTTGAGTTTGAAGCTGTTTTTGTTGAAATTCAATGATAATCCACAATGATTTTTATTTTATTTGAAAACATACATATACATATGTGACCACATGCATGTGTGCATGTCATACACACACATACACATATCAACTTGTACTAATTTTGGAATTTTAATTTTAAACACAAATATTTTTATTGTTTTAAAATAAATTATAATTTTTTAAAGCATAAAAAATGTAGTTTAATATATTAAAATTGAAAATTTTCCAGAATATTATTTAGAATTTAAATCATTATTATTATTATTATTATTATTACTATTATGACTTTAAAATAATCTTTCAAGATACTAAAAATTTCATGTTATAGTCATATGTAATAATGACTACAGATATTTAAATTATATATGTAAGTAATGTGTGTCATTGAAAATAATTTCAAACAAATAATACCGTTTACCTTTACTTTTATTTTGAGTTATCAAATTCCATATAAGTGTTGACAGAATTCTGTCATTTTATTTGGGAACAAGCATCATTACAAAGATTAAATACACAGAAAATTAATAGGTAATTCACAATTTTAATAAATTCAAATTTTGCAATACTTATAAATCTAACCAAAACCCCCAGTATTGATAAATAAATCATAAACCGTATTTTTAACTACAAATCTTAGAAAATGAGGAAGAGAAATCTTACATCAATGTGAAAAGAAATTGTAGACCTATTAATTTCATTAAGATACTGAAACTTTTGTAACTACTTAAAGTAAGCACATGAAATGGAAATGGAATAGATCACAAGAGAAATTATATATATATATATATATACACACATATCTATATCTATGGAATAATACAAGTGATTGTCCAAGGTTGGAAGTAGGGGGGGCTATTTTGAGGAGGACCACGTAGGCTTAGGGTTTGCGCGGGGTTGAGGCGGGTATCATTCCCGCGCAAGCCATCCATGTCAGCGTAACCACGCGCATTCGGGGGGAGAGGGGGTTTGCTTCGGATGACGAGAGCAAGGGTTTGCTACTGGTTTCAAGCACCGCTGCATCCCTGTCGATGCATGTTTCGTCATGGGCCGATCACGAGGAGTGCACGGCACGCACGACGATGATACGGCATGGTTCGGCCACAGGTATGCCCCGCTCGCCGTGCTTTTTTTCTCGCCGGATCTCGTCTGATTTCGCCATGAACGTGACCTCGTTGGGGTTTGTGTCGGTGTGGTTAAATAACGTTGAGCTGGTTTGGTTATGTATGTTTTTTTTTTCTTCTCAGGTCGAAGAGGAGGCGTGTGGCCGTCGGAGGAGATGTCCCCGAGCCTACAGCAACAGGTGAGAGAATGTGTCACTTGTCGACTTTTTTTTCTTTTTTTTTGGATTTTTTTGGATTTTTTTGGATTTTTGGATGGGGGTTAATGATTCTTTTATGCTGGCATTACTGTCGATTTATGTTGGAAATGGCTCTGACAATATGAGTGCGTTGAATTGCACTTTGGTGTATGTGTTGAGATGTTGGTTATGGAGTCTATAAATCCATGATGAAACATGGGTTTGATGGATAATGAGCAGATTAGCAATGAATATAGGCTTAGAACTGGAGAAGTCTGCTGGATAGTTTTAAGCTGGTTTTGAAGTGGAATGGGCATTTAAATCGAATTCGTCAGTTGTGACTGAGGTTCAGTACTTGAAATTATAATTGAGTTTTAAGATGAGTGGTGGAATTGTGTTTGGTTGAACAATCATGTAATGTGTTGTGTAATCAAGGAATTCCTTGTTTTTTTTACTAACAATTGGTTTGCTATTTTTATGTAGGAATACTGAGTTTGACTACATAATGACTGAAGTTCTATATGTCATTTTATGTTGTGGTTTTCATCATCTTATCTTGCATGGGGCTGTGTTCGGTACGCAGGCCCGGGAGAAGCAAAGAAAGCTCTCTACCACTGCAACTACTGCAAGAAAGACATCTCAGGAACTATTCGAATCAAGTGCAATAAATGCCCTGATTTTGATCTTTGCGTCGAGTGCTTCTCTGTTGGTGTGGAGATTACCCCTCACAAGTCCAATCATTCCTATCGTGTTATTGTAAGTAGATAACTTATTAATATTTCGGAGTTAATCATCGTGGCCATTTTCTGCAAGTTTGCCATTGATATCTTTCTAATATAACTTATTAGTGAGAATTCTCCATCGACGAAGTGGTAAGGAAGGCCTAGAAGGTTCTCATTTACCATTGCTTTTGAAGCCTGGCTGTTACGTTTTATCTTTCGGTGGTGTATTCAGGACAATTTATCATTTCCCCTCATTCATCCAGAATGGAATGCTGATGAAGAGATTTTGCTTCTGGAGGTACGAGCTATTCTAACTATGCGTTTTCTTGCTCGGTATGGGTCGAGCTGTCTGCGCTCTGATAAATACATCTAATTGCCTTCATCCTCTGCGTGACTTAGTGCAAACTTTGATATGTTCATGTGTGCAGGGAGTTGAGATGTATGGGCTTGGAAACTGGGGGGAGGTTTCGGAGCACGTGGGAACAAAGACTAAGACCCAGTGCTACGATCATTATATGGCAACCTACATGAATTCTATTTGTTCTCCGTTGCCCGTAAGTGCAACTTAAGCTTTATCCTCAATTTCAACAAGGTTTTCCTTCGGAAGTATTCTGCAATGATCAATATGATTGAATATGTGGAGTTTGAGGGTATCTCTTGTTGCTGGCTGAATGTTTTTAATGGAACGGTGACTGCAGGATATGTCCCATGTTATAGGGAAATCTAAAGCCGAACTCTTAGCTATGGCTCGCTCACATCAAGAAGGCAAGAAAGGTATTTCAGCACATAAAACATCAAAAGTTTATGCTGCTGTTCTAAACTTGCTTTTCATCTTGGAATCAATTTTGTGTATCATAGTGTTTCTTGCAATTGAAGGAACTGCCCATATTTGATTGAGTTTAAAACGCTTAAATCTCATGTTTTTGAAACCAGTCTATTTTGGACTTGATTCTACATGCTTACGTATACATTAGTATATTTTAATCCGTCATTGCTTCGAAGTGTGCCACGACTCGATGATGCAACTGTGTTTTGGCTAGTTTGAGTCTCGGACTGATGGCATGATGTCTGTGTTGAACAGATAGTGGAGTGTTACGATTGGTGAAACAGGAGCCTTCTAATTCTCCGTCAAGAATCAAGTAAAGCCCTTTCCTATTGTCTTCGGATGAATTAGGATGTTCTTCTTCATGCAATTCTGGTCGAATAGGCAACTTGAATGTGTAGATGTTAATGTTTAGGTGTGAATACATGTTCTGGGATAGAATATCCGCTGACTTGGACTTGACTGGATGGTTTGAAGGTTGGAGGAAGGTTTTGAAGGCAGATCCCCGTCCAGTATGTCAACAGGTAGAACCCTGTCTTTGAAGAGATTCGAATAGTATTTTGATGAGTGTGCTTCTATATTCAGTCGGTTAAGCTTTTCGTCTGTGCTCCCAGCTAAAACATTTCAAAGTTAATTTGAATATTTTATTTGAAATTTTTGTATTGCTGTTCTCACTCTCTGTATGAGTATTTGATTTGCATGCGTCTCTATTTGCCGTGAAGAAACTTGATTATCCTTTGCAGGGACTGTAGATATCAAGCCACTGCTTTCAACTCCTGGCAGCGAGGGAGATGATGGGGATGTTAGAGCTGGTGGAAGCCAAGCTATTGATTCAGGTGGTCCTACAGTTGGACTAGGTTCGAAGTGTCAAAAGACAGCAGGAGGTGCACAAGGAGTGGTTCATGCCAAGGAAACACCAGATAGTGTTGCAGCTAGTTCTGCAGTGGAAGGTGTTATTTTCTTTAATGCTGTGAATTTTACTTAGCATGCTAATAATGTATAACGTACATGCCAAGATACCATCCTTATTTTGAATTGTAGACACTGTAGGACGCACTGTATTGATGTAAGGGCTTCATTATTGAGGCCACAGCTCCCAAGTCTGACCTACTGAGTTTGACATTGACAGATGGAGCCCAAAGTAATCGTACTCTTGGTGGCAAAAAGCCAAAACCTCTAGTTGAGGATAATAAGGGAGGCACAAATGGTACAGATCAGACAGGGTACCATGCTAAACGGCAAGAGTTTGAGCCGGAGTATGACAATGAAGCCGAACATCCACTGGCTGATATGGAGTTTAAGGATAATGACCATGAAACTGATCGGGAGTTGAAACTTCGGATGTTACATATTTATATTTCAAGGTGAGGAATCACACGATGTGCCGTAGTTTATTAAAACGAATACGGTTTCTCAATAAAATCATGTGACATGATTGTTTGGAGATGTAAGATATGCATTAGTTTAGCTTGCTTCTGGTTCCCTGGTAGGATGTTTCATCTTATGTTGTTTTACAAAGATTTTTACTAGGGCTCGAGCGTACGCCTCTTGAGGCGGCACTAAAATCAAGCCTGAAGGATATTCTTGTCAACATGGTGGTTGTATTAGTTGGTTTAAGTTTACATACACGTGACATTGCTTCAGTGTCTTTTTTGACATAGTCCGTCTGATTATCTATGCGAATCCCTTTATTTCTCAGGCTTGATGAACGAAAACGTAGAAAAGACTTCATTCTAGAAAGAGGTTTGTTGAACATCAAGCGACAGCAGGCCCTAGACAGGAAGCGAACCAAAGAAGAAAGAGAATTATATAATCGAAGTCGTGTCTTCATGCGCTACCATTCAGCAGAAGAGCATGAGGCTTTGCTGAACGGTCTGATTGCGGAGCGCAAACTTCGCCAACGCATTGAAGAACTTCAGGTGCTGTTTCAGGCAGATACTTGCATTTTGTGAAGTGAAGTGAAATGCATCATGCTGCAGTTTGCTTTATTTATATTTGGTTTTAGAAATAATTTTTATCATTCGTGGTTCGATAATACTTGTCTTATTATTGCTTTTCCTCGTCAGATTTGTAGTTGATCGGAATAATTGTTTGCTAGAATAGATACATTGCATTTGGATAAAGCCTCAGCTAAGTAGTTTGTGCTGATCATCACTGCTATTGCTTTTTGTCGTTTCTTGGTGATGATTGATTTTCTTACGGTTCTTTTTTCATCAAATGCAGGAATATAGAATGAATGGCTGCCACATCATGGCAGACGCAGAGGTTTATTGCTCTGAAAAGAAGAAGAGAGAAACGGAGGCGAATCTCAGGAAGGGCAGGGAAAGTACATCTTACTTGTATAGTGGAAAATCTTCTACTCATAGAGCCAATCGGTACCTAAATAGAGAGAAGGAAGGGGAGGCTGCGTCTTCTGGCGGCGTGCGCGAGGTCACGAAAGGACGAGTAGGTCCTCACCTTCTGCCGAGTGGGAGCAGTCTCTTAGCAGGTGGTGGTGGGAAGGGGTCGAAAAGATCTTTAGCGCCGCTTGATCTTGCAGGGTTTCCCGGTGTATACCTGCTGTCCCACACTGTAAGTCTAACTTCTAAATGCTCGCGTTCTAAGTTCTTATTGCACCTTCACACTTACCGATTATTTCTATGATATTTGTTCCAAGATTAGTGTTAAGTTGTTTCTGAATTGAATTGAATTTTATTTTTATTTTTTATTCTTCTCAATATTGCAGGAGCAAGAACTTTGCGCACAATACAGGCTCTTACCTGCTCATTACCTAAAGATGAAGGAACATCTCATGCTGGAGAGCATGAAGGCGGGGCAAGTTCGGAGGTCCGATGCATATCAAATGTTTAAAGTGGACCCCACGAAGACAGATCGTGTTTATGAACTCCTATTGTCAAAAGGTTGGATTCAAGGGGATGGACCAACTGTGCCAGCTTCGGATAGATGAAACGAGATGTAAGTCTGGCCACCTTACGCGCGAAGCTAATTGTTTGGGAGCACTTGCGCTTGGGAGATAGGGAGTTTTTGATCCTTCTCTGTTGATTGCACAGTGTCAAGGTCAGAAATACAGATAATAGTCATTATAGAAAGGTAAATTGGGAGGTCTCAGGTGGCCCCTCGTTTTCCGCTGTAATTTTGTCCACAATCTCTAGGCGTGCTACCCAGAGTGAAGTCTAGGGGCTTTTCATGTCAGTAGAACTTAATCTGTTGACATGAAGGGACTCTGAGATCAGAGGTTGTTTCTTGTTCGAGCAGTCTTGCTTATATTCATGGCACACTCGATGATCTTGTACCATATGAGCTCTTTAAAAGTTGTTACACTTTGAAGTTGATGTTTTCGTGCATCTAGACACAGTGTGTTGGATTAGTCCAAGGTGCTACTGTAGTGGTCCGCTCTGGAACTTAATATCATGCATCGATGTCGCATGAATTGAGCCACTTCACGAATTGGTATGTCGCCTAAATGTCTTTCAATCTGGGGTGTTTCTCTATGGCAAGATACTTTGTATGGCAATTGACAACATCAACGTCGTGCTTGACTACACTGAAAGAAAGTCATGTGGCTCAGTTCATGGAGGTTCCCATTACCAGTGGAGACATGACCATGTATCCTAGACTGGAGAGATATTACTTAACATCAGAATGTAACTGCTATCTGGATTTTTTATCTCCATCGTACTTTCGCATATCAAAGTAATCGTTTATCTTTATTAGCTTTCTCAAGACTAGTGAACCTGTTTGGCAATGTATGTTAGCCAATTTTTTTAACGAGAATTGAAGAACAACAATTTTCCTCCAAGTGTTGCTCAATTAATAGTTTCTAGCGTTTTTTTCATCGAAATATTTCTTCATTTAGTTAAATTTTTGGTCCATCAAATTAATGAACTCAAATCATTTTCATGCAGAACTACATGACGCATCAACATGTAGTGGTGTTTCCATCCCACTGTTCTCACCATCCATAGTGTCGAGGAATGCTCCCAGCAAACTGGGTGTGCTTACGATACACACCGGCAGAGAGCCCCATAATGTCATTGATAAGTATTGTTATTACCTTCGCATCGTTTCCCTTAGCTTGAATTCTAATCAAAGGCCCAAACAACTCATCTTCGTCACATTCATGGTGCGATTTGCGTCTGAGAGGACTGAAGGGAAGACGGACCCCTCTACTTACTCTCAATGCCTGTGCATGAGGTTGCGGCGTCCTGCACCTGCATTATAAAATCGCTTTACCATATATGAGTGAACATTAAGACGTAATCTCATGGACGAAGATGCACTTTCAGAAAATTGCCACTATGTAAGCACATGTCCCTTGTTCCAATCAATCTTCCTCAATTATTTCCGCAGGGAGGTCACTCTAACCAGGCATCGCGTCCACCAATTCAAACGACATTTTCCGTGGCAGCCGAACCACCCCAATTAAAGTCCCACAAAACCTACATAACATTCCATCGCACCCCTGCGCACTATATCCTACACCCGTTCCTCATCCCTACGGGGTTGATGTTCTCCGAAGCAGCAAACCTGTAGACAAATTTAAATACACTATTTCCCAGAAAGACACAGACAAACTTCACTGATACGAAGCACGTGGCGTCAATACAACTTCGAATTGAGGCTGTATCAGCCGAACTTTCTCTGTTTTTTTTCTTTTTGCTTCATTTCACCCATCGTATAGAGACTAATTACGATCGTGAGATTAAGATTACTGGGGTGGTGCGAGAGATGACATTATGAGCCGGTGATGAGACCGGGGGTGCGTGGGAGCCCGTGCCTGTCCTGCATTCTGCCATTAATTTAGAAGAATTCTCTCCAAAACAGACGAGAGATATGGCTCTAGGTGAATGTGTGACAGACGCCCCTCATTCGTAAGGTTGGTTATCATCTGCACCAGGGAGCATGGACGCAGCGTGCCTCTGCTCATCTTTTGTCCGTACTGTAATCAGTTTTTTAACTCTGTGCCACGATCTGTTCTTGATATATCAGCATCGTGACGTCTAATAATACATGTCCATACAGTTTCCTTTTTGACGAGGTTCTTGCAGCTCCGTTGTGTTCCGTTATCTTAGCTTCCGTGAAGCTTGACTGAACATTGGATTTCATAAAGACTAGCTTCCAGAGTTCCCTCGCACATCTACAATTTTCCACATGGTCAGGAAACCCATGAAGAGCTATGCGTAATCCACACTTGCTATTGCCCTTGGAGCTACTATGGATCATATTGAGAATTGCCGCGTTGCTTGTTTGAAAAGACAAGTTCCTCTCGCCAGGCCAAACAATATATTGCTGGACTACCAGTAGCGTATGAATCCTTCACTGCCACATTTTGAGAGATTGCATGCAGCTCCTTCAATTGACTATTCGTAACCTACATAATTGTCAGGTTCCAGCTGATTCAAGTTCAATTCTTTCTTTCGTCCACTTGGTTCATACTGAATGCTTTACAGTCTGTCATTGAAGCAAGTAAGCGATCTACAATACTCTGCTAACAAAAAGAAATTTTCAGCATTGTCAGAATTTCGCGCGTCTTGAACATTTCTGGTCACCCACCAGAAGCTCCATGGAATGATTGGGTGGTATCTCTTGAAAAAGCTGCCTTCAACAGAGAAGGTTGGTCAGCAACCAGTGGCGAATATTCCTCTATACGCTTGGTGTCGGAGACAATCCACAACCTCAGCAGACTTGTCGGTTGATCCGAAGAGCATCCACCATCACAGTTGGTTTCTTAATCAAGAAGCGATTCCTTGTCCGCTGAGAATATTTATCTAATCTTGATTGTACTCCACATTGAGCAAAGTTGTTTCGAAATAAAGTATAGCAGTAGCTACTTTTAACAAAACACACGGACCCTGCAACCTACAGAATTACCAACACCATCATGTCCATTAGTACGGGTAGAAGTTTCGGCATGTTGCTTAAAGATGAATCTGAACCCAAATCTGAATCTTACACTATCTCATAAAAAAGCAAAAAAACCAGTAACGGGGCCACGTACGTGAGTTGAACGTTTTAGATGGATATAATACCAATATCTAACTCCAATAAATGTTCAAAAAAAGAACAGTAACCTGGTAGAATCTGTACAAAAATTTGGGTCAAGAATTTTCCCGACAAATTGGTGCACTCAACGTGCCTCTCTTTTCTAAGATGAAAAATCTATGTTCACTAAAAGTGAGATCTTGCTCTGTTCGATAGCTCAGTCTTGAGTTGCTAGAACTAAAATGAAGCATCTCTGCGTGACGGCCTAATTCATCGTCTTCAGGGGACCCTAAAACACAATAGAAACCTATTGAAAATTTCCGGGGGCTTGCTTGACTGAGATGTCAACATTTTAATGTGTGACGTCATGCTCTCCCCCTCCAATTGGATATCCACTACCCATGTCAACCTTCTTGCAACAGAGGTCTCATGCCAGGGCATTGCAGTGAACATGTCGGATAAGCACGTTCTGTGCGGATGTTCCATGAAACGCCGCTGCATTAGATAGGTCCTTTGTGGAGAATGCAGCTCCTCACAACTCTGCAACAGATGATCGATCGAGCGTGAATATATTTTCAGAGTCAACGATACAACCTCGAAAGGCTTCGGGGATAATTTTGATCATTTGATGTAGATAGTATACGATAGGCCTCGAATATGAACATAGGTGACAGAAGAATATATCGCCATGTGGAACTCCTATATGCTGAGACTTTTCTTCATTCTCCCTCATCCCTTTCTCTCAATCCCCCCCCCTCCTAGCAACAAATCTGGTACAAGAAGAAAAAGAAAAATGTCAAACCGTAAGTTCAACAACTCTAAATTTTGCTTCAGCCACTGATCCAGCAGATAAGACGATGGCATGCAAGTCCTCTGCTAGACTCTAGAAGTCGGAATGACTGAAATAAGTACTGAGCACTTTTTCATGGCCAGACTCCACTCGCATCCAGCACAAAAGACTCAAAAGAGTCAACCAATTTACTTAAATATCTTCTCACAAGATGGATGTGTGAAATTACCAGTCAGTTGCTCTCGAGCTGTTTCCGAGAGGTTATGAAGACGTTGATATTTTACAAGCTTTTCCACCACCTCTGCTACGACCAACTTCGTCAAGAGCAAGCCGGCAAAGAGGGCAGCCATCATGAGCATGATGAAGACCGCACCCCAACCTTGGCCTGAAAGGAATCCCGTCAGCAAAGGTCCAATGGCTGCCCCCAAGGAACCCGTTCCATCGATGATTGCAGTTACAGTAGCTAAAGCTCTACCATTTCCTTTCAATGAACTGTGTGTTCCAAGATCGGCAGAGACAGCAGTCGTGATGAGAGCGTAAGGGCCATTGATCAACATTCCCGCAACTACCATCAGTGTGATATTAACCGTTATGGAGACACTCCCATAGGTCCTGTAAAGGAAGAGGGCAGGGATCGCACAATACATAAACCCAGCAGCCGTAATTGCTCTTGCATTTGACTTGTCGGAGATATGGCCAGCCAGTATACCTCCAACAACGCCCCCCACGTCAAAGAGAGTTGATAACTGACCAGCAGTTTTTTCATCTAGCATTTTTCCTGCGATGGCTGTCACAGAAATCAAGAAGTACGTAAGAAACCCTATTTATGAAAAGAGAACATGGAGACATACAGAATCGAGCATCCGAAACAATACTACAGAAATATTAATTCGGTCGTACGACAATGTGAAACCGGTGAAGTATAATGTAGAAAGTTCAGAAATTTACGTGTTTGTTTGATGTAGAATGGAAGCCAGTACAAGAAGGTGTAAGCAACGAGCTTGGAAAAGAACAAACACAGAGCGAAAGTGGCAACACCGGGAATTCTCCATGCCTCAAGAAACCCTACAGCAGGATCGTTCCTGATCAATTCCGGCACTGTTTGCTTAGTCCCAACCAGCTGCTGTGACTCCAAATCTACTCCGTCAGATTCAGCTACCGCACTAGAATTTTTGTTCTCGCTGGCCAACAAATCTGCCTGCTCCGAGTCATGCTCTGCATTCAGTGCTCTCTCCACTTCATCGGCTGTATCATCAGAAAATCAACAATGTTACTTAACAATCGCCACACCTTCACAAGCAATGAACTGATTCGCATTGCAAATTACAAACACACAGCTCGTACACGATTCACATCAAAAGACCCACAATGGAAATAGCAAAATCTTCCTCACCTTCTGCAGCAGCTTCGACTTCGTGAGGACACGGAAGACCCAAATCCTCAGGCCTCACAGCGAGGAAGGCCCACACCAAAAGACCACCTCCAGCCAAAATGGTGCCAGGAATAATGAAAGACCAGCCCCATCCATACTTGAGCGCTGCAGCAGCAATCAGCGATCCAAGGATGTTACCAACGGAGGTATGCGCGTTCCAAATTCCCATAATGAGCCCGCGTTTCTTCTTTCCGAACCAATTGCCAACGATGGTGACTACGGAGGGCCAGCCGGTGGCTTGGAAAAGTCCAGCAGCCATCTGCACTAGCAGAAAGTACTCGAGACGATGGATGTTCCAATAGCGACCCATCCCGAACAAACACACAAAGAAGCCACTGCAAACCATGCCAAAAGACAGGAACTTGCGCAAATCCAATCGGTCGCCCAAATGCCCTGCGAAGTACATGCCGAAGGCGTACGACGCCAGAAAAGCAACGTCAATCTCCCCAAGCCTGTTCTTCCCTGTCTTGCCATCGAAAGGAGCCCACCCTCCTTTGCCAATGTTGTTCGTGGAGTTGCCATCAGCAGAGCCATTGTGAAACAGCTTGTCGAATGACGGTGCCAAAGAGGCAGGGAGTGCGTAGTGCCCAGATCCCAAAGCAGAGATGACAGAGCCCTCAGGATCCAACACACTCTTCACGATGCTGGGAGGCTTGCGCGACATGTGGAACATGGCATAAGCGATGAAGGTGATTATGAGGACCGACGCCCGGTACGACGAGTAGCTGAAATCCGTGCCACCCCTGAGCTTCTTGATGAGAGCGATCCCGGGTGGTGGACAACGGCTCTGTCCGTGTCCCTCCATCTAAACCTTCCTCTACAAACCTCTATTTACGCCAATATCAATGAACAAAACCTCCCTGAACTCGATAAATGCCGCCACCCCTCAGCGGTCGTCCCGCACTCGGCAATTACGATCTCAAGCCTTCTTCGACATAATCTCCAATACTTGACTTCGCAAGCAGGTTACAGAAAAAAGTGACAAAATCTTCACACCAGGGGGAAAACGAAGAAAAAAGAATAATGAATAAAAAAAAAAACAGGTGATTGTAACCTCGTACACAATCTTCCAACAGAGAAAATCGAGAAACTTCTTCACAAAACTTAGGACACGTCCAACTGGAGAGCCACTAATTGGACCCACTACTCCAAGCAATTTACAAGCAAATCCAGGATCCTGAGTAGACAGAAAAACAATACTCGACGGGGACAAGTCGCAAGGATCTCAATGCGACTAATCGCACTCCAGCCCACTTACAATAACTCGGATGGCGACGTGATAATGTAGACCCCCCCCCCCCCCACCTTCACAGACTTCTCAGAACCACACCCTTACACGAAAAGAAGGAAGCTAAAAGAAGCAGACTCTCTAGAGAAGTTGGCAATGATGAAAGCTTCACTTCAACTGCGGTTGTTGAAGCAAAATCACGGGCGCGCTACCTTTAACAGGAGGAGGTGATGACTACCTATCAACCCACAAACCGCAAATTCGACCTTCCGCCTTGCACGTCGATCTTGACTACGAGCGCTTGACTCACGCTCCTACTCATTTACCCAGATTCCACTAAAAAAACACCTTCTGTGTCAGGAGTGGAAATTCCTCACGCTGGGCATCTCAGACCGAAACGAAGCTCGCTCGGATTCACGTAGAAATCAAAAAATCAATGCTAAATTTACCCACAAAAGCGAAACAACACAACATGGTCCTGGTCCACCCAGCTACCGAGTGAGGAAAATCCAGCCACATAAATTATCTTACTCGACGTTCGCAATGACTAACCGACAAACCGTAAGGGAAACCCTACTCTTTTCGTTATGTCGTCGTCGTCGTCGCCGCCGCCGCCGCAGCAGCACAGTGACGATCTGTTCCTCGTCCCAAGCCTCGAACTTTGCCGCAAATAGCTTCACAGATTCAAATCCCCGCAAAACACACGAATTCTAAGGGGAGCGTGGTCAATGAACGCCTTCACACAACGCCTCGCTGCTCCAAAAATGTATAACATTGTTGATGTGTTTTATTCTTTTTTAAAACCACCCTAATGTTTATGTGGTCCTCACTAGAACTCCAATTAGATAATGTAGCAGGACTGACAATCTAAGGTTTTTGTAATAACAGGCAGTTCAAACTGTAGCGATAAAATAGATAGATATATATATATATATATTGCACATTCACACACACATATACAAATTGTTCTAGATATTACTTTCAATCATAAAATGAAGTATTCATGAATGCTATTTGATACACATGGCTATTTTATTCGTTTGACTGTTTGTATTTTATTGTGTTTTTTAGTACTAATGATCTTATCATTTACCCCAAAAAGAAAATGTTATGTTCTTCCAAAATATGGTGAACAACTGCTGAATAAGTCGAGGAAAAATGTTACTGTCACGTAAAACAATTCCCAACAATTGAATTTTTAATTACTACTTTTTTCAAACATGAATTCCAAAAAAAATTAATTCTTCTTGTTGTGATGGTAAACTTTATAAAGCTACTGCAAAGTAATTATTACATTTTTATTTATTTTTAATGAGAAACATTCATATTCTAGAAGCCAAGTCACAACACAATGCTGCATGTTACAAAATTAATTACTTGTACCCACAACAAAGTCCATTACCATTCCTTGATTTGTCACCTTCGTTCAAAGTCCTCACAAAATTCAACACCCCAATGAAGATAATATTGTATAATGTTCCAACAAACAACAATGGTGTTTTTTTTTCACATTAATAGATAAAAAGTAACAATGTGAATACTAAACATTCAAGTGTCGGATAATGCAGAACACCACAAACTTCTTATAAGAGACATTTGGAGAGGAGGATAGGATGTAGGATCCTACAACTACGTTGAGACCTTCACAGGAGTGTTTACTAGAGAATAAAATTTTCCTTAAGAGGGAAGACAACGCTGACAGTAAACTACACCAAAATCCTAAATTACAACCCCTCCAATACTCCAGAAATAATTTTCGGAACCCAAGTAGCAACAAATGTGGAGGAAATCCGACACATTCTTTTTATTTTACCACCTCCAATTCCGTGCTATCAATCTAACCAACATTCATAGGGCCACGACATTGCTACGTGAACCCATCCTTAGGCCAATTCGCATCCTCTGCAGCCGCTCACTGCTGACCACAATTGAAGAAACGAAGATCCATATTGCTTGTGGGTGAGACTGACTGACTGTCCACGAGGTTGACTGCGCCGACAGGGATGGATCGCTGCTGCGCGACGCAGAAAGCAGGGCACCAGCTTCCTCCCAACACGGTTCATCCCTCGGCATCCTGGAATATGCGCGAGGATCTCCGTTATCGCAAGTGGCACATGCTCGGCATCGTCAGAGTATATGCGGTGGAGAATCTGTCAGACACATGGCGGAGCCACGTACCTTACCATCTCGGCAAGCCGCACACCGTTCGGCAATCCGACGAAAAACAATGATGTGTGGAGGGAAACGTGTAGCAGAGAAGAAGTTTCTGCGCGGGATTTGAAGTGGGGAGAAGCGTGTCGATAGGTTCCTTCTGAGCCAATGCTGTAGGTAAATTTGATGCCGAAATCGTGGACCAACGCCGGAGACGGAGATAGCGAAACCCGCTACGCGACGAGGGGTGGTGAATCTCGGACTCCGAAACTCAGATTCCATGCTTCCATGCAACTACAGCCCCCTTCCTCGGGCCTCCCTTTCCTCGCAACTGCTCATGGAGAGTGTGAGTTGCAGCTCGGCCACGGCTGCTCCCCTCGAAGACGAGCAAAAATGGAACTCTGTCCACGTTTTTCATTCATTTGGATGAAACCATGTGGTGGGGTTTTCATATTATCATCCGTATCACATGTTGGTTTTACATCCACATATTTTGGTTTTACATCCACGCGTATTGATAAGATACCTTGTGAACTTGTACAACCCATGTAAGTTTGTGGATTGTACATCCACACAACATGAGTGATTTTTACGACAATGCATGTGAGGATGTGAGTAAAATATGGGATGGACAAGTACAGAAAGGCATTATTATTGAGGGAATAATAAAAGAGTCTATGAGAAGATATATCATGGAGAGTGGAGGCTTGTTTTTAGTGTAATTTATTTCCAATGTATCACTTTACTGAATTTTTTTAAAAAAGAGACTACAGTAACAGGATGAATTTTGAAGATAGGATTTTTTTTATATATAAATTAATTGTTTTTCTCAAATATGGTTTTTGAACTTATAGTAGATGGTCCAAGCCATGCCATGAAAGGGAAAATAAATAAATAAATAAATAAATAAATAAAAACGTGAATTTACTTCAATTTAAACTACTTGTAATTTCACAACTTGTAACTTATAGTTTTGTCCACAAGCTATTCTGACACCCACTGCTGTAGAGCTTTCAACAATAGCACACTCCTCACACAACAGCCCACAAAACTGGAAACCAAGCCTCTCTAATTCTGATGCCACCGTCCACGCACTTTTGCACAAGCTTATTGAAGGTGGGAGATATTCACTGTCATGGGATTTTGCCATGTGGCGCCCCAACTTCTAATCCTCTGTCACAATCTCCAGCTTTGAAGTCTGTTATTAATTGAACTCTCTTTTTCTTTTTTCTTTTCCTCTGTCTTCTGTAGTAGCTGGCTTTGTGTGGGTATGTATGATGTGGTACCCCCTTCCCAAGAGTGTTCTAGAAAGAAACATGTTAGTGGGCCCTTTCCGGCATACGGAGAAAGGAATGTTTTCCACATGGACAGACTTTGCTGCTTATTCAATCATACAGTGCCATCTGCATGGTTGTTCATTCATTCATAAATTTACACATTCATTCATACATTTTCACATTCATCCAATGCCTTCCCAGATTAACCAAAGGGATCTCACCTCCCTTCAACAGAACAATACCTCTGCATTGTTTTAAAAAAAAACTAAACTAAACTAAACTAAATAAAACTAAATTTGTCTGCAAGGCTGAGCAAGTAAGTTGAGAAAACATCCCTTTGTAAACCAAGGTGCATTTGGAGAATAAGCCAAACCCTTGAATTCCATGGGGAACAACGTCCCCACAAACCCTGATTTCCATGAGGGAAAATTCATGTTTCTGTCCAAAAAGTTGTTTAACATTTTTGTGGGCAGAATAGGCTGTCTCAAGAGCTCCAGCCATTGCCAAGCACATGCTGCTTTCCTGTGCTATGTTGTGAGTTTCAACTTTAATCCTCATCTTTATTTTGTACAAAGGTTTACTTTTAATCTTATGGGGTTTCCTTGTCTTGAAATAGGGGGGAAATAGGGTTCTGAAAGTTGATTTGCTACAATCCAAACCTTGAATACATGAATAAAAATTACCACAAATTCCATAATTTTGTAAAATAATTGCAGATTTTCCTCCTCCATCTCCCCACTTTTTGATTTAGGTGTAACTTATTCCTTTAGTCCAGCTAATTGCTACAACAGCTGAGGGCTACATTGCATAAAAAATCTATAATTGGAAATATATATATATATATATATATATATATATATATATATTGCCACTATTATGTGAAAGGGCTTCATGATTTTTTAAAATTAAAACATACTGATAATAATGATAATAAACATATGTAGTTGTTTTAAGGGAGATTTTGATGGGGAACCTAATTTTTCTACTTTCATACAACAAGTATTTGTTGGAAGCTCTTTCTGCATAAAAAAAGTGAGTGTCTGTATGTATATGTTCATATAAGTGATGTTGATATATTATTGTGTTATCAAATATGTCTTAAAAATAAAACAATACCTTGCACACCATTGTCCAAATGTTAAACCATGTGTTCTGAAAATCAACTCACTCTGCATGGCACTTGGCTGTGAAACAATTCAATTGTTATTTCAGTTCCAAATGATTGAATAATGAAGCACCCCTTTGAAACTATGGTGTTTCATTTTATCAAAGCTTCTAAAGGTTGCTTCAATGTGTGCACTTTGGAGCAAATTTATAAATGCCATAAAATTGGAGTTTAACACACAAACACACACACCAGAGGGAACATGTTTATTTAATTATCCATCCAGGGTCATAATTTTCCCATTCAAAAAATTCATACAAACATTTGATTTCTTTTTTGGAAAGTAGGGAGATTTGATTGGCTTTTTGTGTACGTCTACCAAGCAAATATTGCTTTAGAGTTGCTTCTTTCACCTCCCCACCCACCAACATAGCCACATGACAAAAACCTGCATGTTGAATTGTTGCCAATCAAGCTGACATTGTGCTGACTTGGCAGAAATAAAAGCATGAACACAACCAGTCCCTACCATTTTGTTGTCACAAGATCACCACACTCACCTTTACATGGACAACATTCACTGACAAAGTCATGTGGATGTTGTTCATTTTTGCACCTCTCTCTTGTCTATACACCAACATGACACATGGAACCCTAGCAAACTCTAATTGTTGTCCACCATGTGGAATGTGAAAATGAAGGCATGATTCAAAACTCCTTACCATTGAGTTTTGGAATGAGCTTTTGGATATGGGTTTTGGTCTTTTTGTGCAGTAATATTAAAATTTAATTGTCTGTTTTACTCTGGGAGCTTGTGTTGGGGGAGTTTGAAAGTGGGTGGTAACTTTGGAGAGCCTTTCAACAAATCAAATACAGTCATTGGTGTGAATGAATGAGCAATTGAATGAAGAATTGGTGCAAATTGGTTGATGCACAGAATGTACACAGAAGAGTTTTAATGGATGGTGGAAAGTGTGACATTGAATGTGTATTGTTTTGCAAATAAACCTATATTTTAACAAACCTTCCTTGTATTGCAATTCCATCCCTACATACTACTACAGGAAAAAAGAAAAAAAAAAGAAAAAAAAAGAAGGTATATTATAATGTAGTCCTTGTAAATGTGTCATTGTTAATGACATATTGTTTCTCCTGTGGTTTGGATGAAGCTAATATTTGGCATTTGTTTGTTCTAGTATGTTTTGGAATAAATAAATAAATAAATAAATAACCAAACTTAAATTGACATGCAAAATTTGATAATACTACTTGTATGAGTAATCTATAAAATAATTATTCCTATATTTTAAACACCAACATCAATCAAGAAATACTCAGGCATTTGGTCAGTTTCATTGGTTTTAGTTTTTCAAGGATACAAAGGCACTGCAACAACATATACAACCCCAAATTTTAACAAGCAACATAAATTTTGCCTGAATATTTACAAAATGACAACCTCAATTGTTATGATTATGAAGTAAATTCTTCAAGATAAATTTTCATTAAATTGATCATAATTATTCAATGCAATGAATAAAACTAAACATAAATAAATGGACCAATTATTTTAAATTGAATGAATTACATTGAATGGGATGAATTCTACAACAGCCAAAGAAAAAATATTACAAGTTTTATGTCCTGAATATACACTTGTATTAAAATAATAATAAAAAGTGACTGTACAATTAGATGTAATTGTTTTTGTATATATATTTTTAGTGTATTTTGGCATTGCATGCATAGTGGATTCCCTGCTTGTGAGAATCAGGGAACCTGCACTCAAGGATTTACCTGCCACAGATTGTTAAGGATCCAAGCATGAAGTGGCATTGGCCTGAAGTGGCTTTGACCAAGGCCTAGGCTTAGCCCACAACATGTGGACTGACAGGGCTCTTAAGGATGAAAGACACACACACACACACACAGATATATATATATATATATATATACATACATATGATATCTCAACCCTAATTTGGATCTTTGGAGGAGGACATAATGGCCATGGCAGCCACAGAGTGGCTATGGGTCTGGGGTGGTCTTGGTTTGCTGAATTTCTGCCATGGTGGTATGAAAAGAGGCCAGTTTACATCCATCCACACATCTGCACACACATGTGCATCAGAAATATGATTTTTTGATTTGAAAGTATTTTAGGTGAGATTTTATAATTATTATTATATCTATTAATACTATTTTTATTTTTTTGTAAATTACAACAACCAGTTTTCTGGCCAAACAGAGGATTTGTTTATGCTGTTTTCTTATTTCTTCATGATTTTTCTCTTGCATTAATCCCTACCAAATGTATTGGTAAAAACTGGACATGATTTTAGTTAATTAATTAGTTCTAAATTTATTTTCAGCAACATTCATCTGTGCTTGAGCACAAAGTGCAATGTCATATAAAATAAGTGAGTGAGAGAGAGAGAGAGAGAGAGAGGTCCAACACTCCAACCAGAAAGAACATTCTATGCACCAAACCATCAATAGAGTTGTCCAATTTCTCAAGCTTGGACAGAAGGATTTTTCTTAGCATATCCTTTCCTCTCATCATGAAAAAAGGGCTGCTGGTGGAAGAGGAGTACCCAAAGGACAAATCCAATTAGAGGAAATAAAGATGAAGAGGAGAGAAAAAGAGGAAAGAGATATGGAATGTTGGAAAAGTTGGTATGGATTGTGGGTTGCTCATCCACAAGGCATTGCTAAAGCATTAATGGATTGGACTTTATTACGATAGCAAGATAGATGTATAGATAGAACAAAAGGCCATTATCCAAATGAAAAGAAGAAGAAGAAAACTAGTAAAAAGTGCCTTTGTGATTTGCTATATTAGAAGCCTATAAATAAATTAAGGCCTCAAGTACTTGTGGGTCAAAAACACTTGTCATGATGCTGCGTGCTTCAAAGCCTTCCATGCCTCATATGGAAGCACCAACTCTTACACATGTCCCTAGGTCTAGCTCAAGCATTGCCATCCCTCTTCAAAATCAATGCTTAGTTAGACCCACAAGATAAATTCCAAATTAAAAACTAAAAGAAATTGCATAAAAAAATTAACAAACAAATACAACATTCATTGGTAGAAATGTGCACTTACAAGTGTGTCTGGTTGCCTTTGGACATTGTTCAAATTACAGACTAGGCTAGGGTTGTCATGTCACATCCAATGTGAACAATCAAGAGCTCTAAGGAATTGGCAACCATGAAGTCTCTGTGTAATGTTGGTCCACACTGTTCGCTTGGGTCAGGCATGAGTTGGGTAATATTGATCCTCTGGATGGCTTCTAAAACAGCCACATATACATCAGATAGTGTACAAATATCACACTTCTGCTGGTACTTGATAACTGAGTGGCAGCTTGGGATTAGTGATACCCAAGTATCTTGTACCTATTTTGCTGTTTGAGCCATTCATGTAACACATGTGCCAAATACACAATAAAATAAAGTGTAGCATTCCACCTCATATATAGCTAACTAAATTAATGCTGCCACATACCACTAAGGTGCACATGAGAGAACAGTATATGAAATACCATGACTGATTCACTACCAGACTAATTGTTTACAGTAACATCATGAAAGCTTGAATTCAGTGCCTAGTCTAGACTCCTTGGGATAAGCAATAAAAAAAAAATGGACATTAGAAAAGTATGGGATTTATTACAGTTGAGGAGATAGGTATACATGCATCTTAAGAATCACACCAGCCACTAGAATGTTCAGGAATACAACCCAGTAATTACTTTAAACATCTCGATCTGCACAATCTATACGCATTAATATAGTCTCTAGTCTTCAGAGAGGGCTGATTCTTTAAATATATACAGCAAAAGGATTAAGATTACTTCACGTGATCTTGGGCTGCTCGCACACCTGCAAAAGTTCCATCTCCTTCATGACGGCATATTTCTAACTGCCTTCAGAAAGAACATACAGACTTCAGAAATACATTAGGGTTTAAGGCGAAGTCCTTCCAGATGGATAGCTTTTCACAACCTAGGCTTGAACATCGAGCGATGCACCCTCATAAACCTTCCCGTTGCATTCCACAGCAGCCATGAGTCAGCTGTGCATTTCAGGCACTTTTCAAGAAAACTTTCACACACCTTGATGCTCCGTGTTAGCGTCATTGCTGGCGGGCAATTCAAGTATGCTATCAGTATCAAGAGTGGCAGTAGGCAACACATCTGGAATAATGTGAGGCTTGTCAATCGTATCCTCCACCGCCGTATCCACATACGCGGGTCTGGTGTCTGGAAGGGGCCTCTTCAAAAACTCACGAAGAGACTCTAGCTCCGCCATGCCTTCTAACCTGGGTTCAAATGTTTGCATTTCAAAACCCTCCATGCTCATGGTACCATGAAAGAAGTTCCACTTCTTAGGGGTGGATGGATCCTCTGGCAGAGGAACCACATTCAATCCTTGATTAAGCTCAAACTGAGGACGTTTCACGAAATCCACTACTATAAGTGCACCATTTCCAGGTTGTAGCGATAGATCATCGCCACTACTTAACAACTGAGATGCAGTAGCATCCAAGCTATGTCCCCGAAGCATCGTAACTCTGTGGAGAGTTCGTTGCCTACAGTTATGCCTCCTCCTGCACAGAAGACTTCACATTTTATCATGTCTGAAAAACTAAATAACTCAACTGAGCATTACATGAATAAAGCCTTGGCATATAAGTAGGCTGCTCTACAAAATTCATCTATGGTTGGTCCATCAATATTCAAAAGCGCAACGTTAAAGAAGCCATGATTAAAATTAATAAGAAACACAGGCAAAAGTTTTGTCCAGCCATGTTCAAAGCTGAGGATAATTCTGTGTCAAGAATGGAACTGACCAATGGATGAAACTGGCCTTCGTAGGATTGACTTCCACCCCTCTTGGATTTCGGAAAATACTAGCATTAACACGGGTAAGATGCAACTTAGGCACTCTTTCGTCATTTGTCGCTTGTTCAGAGTTGTCGACGGAGGGGGTTGCCAGAGGGTCACATTCCTTACGATCTCTACAAACAGCAGCAGCCTTCTCCCAAAGCCTGAACTTGTATGCAAACAGTGTCTTGAATATAAACTTATTCTCTTCTGCAAAATTGCACTGCCAAACAGAGACAAATCAGGTTCACCCATACCTACAAAACCCCGACTTCAAATTCAAAAAATCCAAATATGAATTCAAGAGACCACCCATTCGCAGACTTTACCTCAATCTGCATCTTGCATGATACTTTAATAGAAATCAACTTACTGAGCAATAGTTTCAGTTTTGTTGTCATTGAGCATTCTGTAACAGTAGGAATTTAATAAGAGATCCTAGAAACTAGAACTTTCTGTCAGATGGTTCCTTGATTAATAATTGAAGGATTGCAACTACTACATTATGAAATGAGTCAAACTTACTGCTTCTCCCAAATTAGAGTCAGCTGGGCTTTCACAGACTTCAATCATGGCTTCCTTCGTCAATTTTTTTAACCTGAAAATCTCCTGTCGCAAGCAGGCTGATCAAAACAACACAAATTACATGACTTTCAAGTTTCAGACACAAAACATTAGTGCCTATAAATTATCAAGCCGACCGTTGGTTGTATTTCATGCAGAGGTTGAAACGCCATGTATGATTCATTAACTAACTAATAGTGAATTTAGAAGCATAGCAAGGAACCACTTACATAACTGTGCCATTAGAAGTTACCTTTACATGGGTTCAGCTCTCCACCAAAGGCTTTGGAGAATATGTTCCTGAGCTTAAGTGATGAAACTGGCGTGGTCTCTTCATTCGGCTCTGCCTTAAGAACAGCTTGATAAATAACGCGCGCTAAACTGCAAGCCTGTAACTCCATGCACAACCATGAGACATGAGAACTCAAAAGATAAAAGATATTATACATTATCCAGGAGGATAAATATTTGAAGCAATGACTCGTTGGGTCAATCTCTACTTGGTTTGGTTGAGCATGCAGCTCACCTTTTCCAGATTTGTGATCATTAGCAACTCACTTTTAGTCATGAGTAATCTGCTCTGAAACCTGGAAGGTACCAAATGTGAAGCAACACCTTCCGGATTGATAGCAGCTCTCACTGGATCAAGGCCTAAAACTCGGAAGGCCATGAGAATTCCACTCCTAGGATGACTGAGAAAAACATCACACTGTAAAAACAACATCAAAAGCTCAACGTCAAATATTAGCAATTTTATAGAATACGCGGATAACTTCGACAGGAAAATGGTTGACTTGTTTACTTTTATAGCCCAACCAAGCCCAGCCCGTTTTAGCCAGTGCCAAAACTGCGCCAAAACATTCTCAACCTACCGATGCATCTGGTTTTACAACAGAACACGACAGCAAACCACTACCATTGAGAGGCCGCAAAATCCACTATCCCGAATGTAAGAAAGAAAGATTAGAGCAGCTGATAGATTCGAGGATACTGGGCGTACTTACAAATTCCTGTTCACATGAAGACATTGAACTGGTGTCACATACACTTCTTATGATTCTGAGTTGCATAGAGTCCCCCATGAACTTCTTCAGGTTTCTCTTGATCACATCTACTCACATATAAGAACAAATTATGAAGAGTAGAAAGACACACTATTTCACATTGTGAGGTTCGTATTAAAGGAAGTAACAGAGATTTCAAAGGAGAAACTAAACCAAATTCAAAAATATAATACTCAATTGCGCAATTGCGCAACCGTTACAAAAACCTTACGAAAGAAATAAGAAGAAGAAGGAGGAGGTGAAAAAAGAGGAAGGAGTTAAAGTAAGACAATAAAGAATAGTCAAGAAAAATCTGCTTTAGGAAGAAATCATGTTCAAAACTTACAATATTTTAAGAACACAAAAAATTTAAAAGTAATAGAACAGTTGAAATCATCTTGAGATTTCAGGATTCAAGTGTTTAGTATGCATGGCCACCTGATTGAACGTTGGAGTTATCAGGGCCATTCGTGGTTGTAACGATCTCTTCTGAAACAGCTGCAAAAACATAAGAAAGCTTCTCCCGTAAAGAACATAACAGACTCGGTTTTGAAATCTTTTGCAGTGCGTGCACGTCCAAAGGTTCAGTCACAGATTCAATAATAGGGGCTTTTCTTCTATCTGCAGGCTCCCTCCAAGTCTGAAATTCAGAACATGCCCAAGAAATCAATGAGAGACTGGACTCAATCAAGATAAAATAAAATAAAAATCCCTATGTAATTGTATCCTGGTATAAAACACGCAACCTCTAAACTTACTTTACATAAACTTTGCAAGTGGTTTAGGTATAAGCTCGCCATTCTTTAGCTACAGAACATTCTGCAATATTCGCAACGCATCGAAACATGACCTTGGACAATGCATAGCCTTTAGAATCGCAAGACTATGTTGCTTCTTTCAACGACATCAATTGAATACTGTATCAAACATGTATCCATAAAATCGAGGGAGAATCAAACCGTCTAGAAAAGATAAGTAAGCTTGTTCTAAAATATAATGTAGTTTTAAAAGAAACGAATGTCTAAAGAATTCCTATCTACTGCATACACTTCTGAGGACCTATGTTGTGTTTGACGAATATACACACAAATGCTGCAGGTGCACATCAATTTACTTACAATCAAGTTAGGTTCGTCAGAAGAGGAAGATGAAATGCTAGAAAACCATCGGCCAGTCTTGCCGAGCAAATCCCATCCAAATGAAGAATGTAGCTTGTGGTGATGATGCTCCGTATCACTCTCAAACTGGTTCTCATGATCGTGCTCATGGTGAAGATGGTGATGACGATAGTGATCGTTATGGTGATCACGCCCATACCGAAACACTTTCGACCACCACGAGCCTAATTTGGAAGCCATTCCACATTTCTTGTGCCCATGGCTTTCTCTCCGCACTCCGAACGTTTGAAACCGGTTGAACGGATTAAAATTCGACTGCAATGACTTATCATCGACGCGCTCCTCATGAGGCATGCGGGCACCACTCGTGATCCCATTTTGCTCGGACAGCATCCGCACGGACCTAGGGGAATATCTGTGCAACGCCACATGGTCTCCGACGGACCTTTCTTCCTCAGCCGTGACGGCCACGCAGCACACCGCGGCTACTACAGCCGTAACGCACAACCAAGATACCAAAACTCTCCTCATTCCTCCAAAACCTCGTCAATTTCCTTCAAAATTACTGAATTCCTCCCAGAAATGCTAAAAGATAACACCAAATGTCTCGTCCTGAAGCATGCAGGGAACCTATTCCATCTAGCAGTTACCAATAATTGACAGCGAGGGATTCTACTTATAGAAAGACTGCAAAAGTGTCGAACTCATCAGAACTTGGGAAAAGCTCTGCAAACAATGCGCCCCGTAGTGGGGTTGGTTGTAAAGAAAGA
This sequence comes from Physcomitrium patens, assembly GCF_059467195.1. NCBI lineage: Eukaryota > Viridiplantae > Streptophyta > Bryopsida > Funariales > Funariaceae > Physcomitrium > Physcomitrium patens. The sequence continues at coordinate 8,702,644 of NC_143432.1, forward strand.
AGACAAACAACCGGACCACCAGGTCGTCTTCCGGTGATCTGCCTGCGTCACATCACATGGGTTGTCAAGAAACTGCCCACACCTGAGCCCATTAGTTGTGAATGATGCACAATTCCCCTCACGAACGAGGCGCTTCGTCCACGACCTCAACAAACCTCCGTCGTCAAATTCGACGACGCCCTCAACGAACACTGATCGGCGACGTTTCAGAGTCTGTTGGCCCTGTTGTGGTTCTCGTGACTGTTCTCACCCATTCTCTTGTAGCATCGGGTTCTATTATTGTTCAATCATTCACCTGGAAAGCGCCTCAATACTGCCATGCCTCCACTGTTGGTCCCATTTTTTTTTTATCGCTGACATCGACGTTCGCTGGTGCGTCTGATGAAAATTCCCTGTCGAATTGTTCACACCAACCTGTCAGAGTGTAAATGTAGTCTCCTCTTCGATTGATGGCAATGAACAGCGCTCACGCAGATTTAACGAGTTTCTCAAAGGATTCTTGCACCGTTAAGCTTCAAATATTCCCGAACAATGAATTACAGTTTTGTCCGGGATGATTGCAGTAGGAGATGCTTGAACGTTTGATAACCTGAGGAGCTATTGTGTTTGTGGAGAGGAATGAAGGGCTTGTCTATTCTAAGAAATCAAGCTCTTGTTGATCGGATGGACTATGAGGACCATTACAAGAGTTGTCGCAATAAGATCCGTTGCCGTTGTTGACATTAGGCAAGAGCGTTACACAGACACAGATTCTTCATCACAATGTTACCGACTGGACTGGTACTATGAAAATTTTCGCCTATCTTGTTGATATGGGATAATATAAAATGACACGCAAGACGTCAGAAAGGTTATTGCATCGGCACTGACGTGTTCGGATTGAGGTAATGCGCATACATAAATCTTTAAAGAGAGTGAATTGTGCATTTAGTTTCAGTGGTCCAGTTTCTGAAACATTCCTTACAGGTATAGTCAACTACAGTTTAGCTGATACAACTGGAATCCAAAAAGTAATAAATAAATAAACAAAATTGAGAGCCAGACAAACATCAAGTACCAATTGTTGTTCCAAAGATGCAATCGGAACTAACGTCTGAATCTAATGTTAGTTCATAGTCTTTTCCATAGATTTTCACATTCGAAGTTGTGACTAAAGGTTCAAAGATGCAATCGGAACTAACTTCGAATGTGAAATCTATGGAAAAGACCATGTCAACCTCCTCCTCATGAAATGATAGAGCATTCGAAAACATCGGTATTGAAAGCTATGAAGATCTTTGGATTGTGAAATTCGGCCTTCTTTTTCAACGACGCCGCTGGTATCACAATTTTGTTAATGGCAGCTCTGATCTTACCTCTCAAAGATCATTTTGAACATTTAGCTGGCTGCTGCTGTATATTGATTAAGAAACCAAGACATGCACCAAACGGAGTACCGTATTGAATGGCGAAGAAGATCCATTCAGAGGTTTTACTGTCGCCGTTGCTGTAGTGTCGATAGATATTCATCTAATTTCTGCACTGTCTTACTGCGATGCGTGTTGAATGTGCGACTGTTGCAATTCGACAGTTGTAATTATGTTTCTATAATATGCGCTGCCTGAGCAGGATACTTTTTCCTATCTCGAAATTTTCGGAATGTTCCCTGGTCTTATTAAGCTCTCAAATCGGTAATTCACCAATCTTTGAAATGATACTTTGTCGATCGAAATCCAATTTTGCTTGCAGCTTTAAAAATCGAAACTGCCAGTTTAAGGTTACACACCGCTTCTCCATCTTCCTGAATGCGCCGCTTAGTAGCAGCTTACAGAGCAGATTATTCGAACCAGCTTTTCGCAAGAATGACTAAAAAGCCTCAAGTTCAGTAATATTCTCGAAACGTTTGAACAGAATATAAGTCGCTTCGTGGTATTATGTTAGCAGGAAGAAAACGACTGGATCACGAGATATGCCGCTCCAAAAGCTTTCCTATCTTTGTAGCACTGTATTATCTGAAAATGCTAGCTGATATTTTCTCCTTCACTGAGAACACAGGCTCCATGAACAACTTGAGGTCGAGAAGACACTTGATATGAACGCGAAGAAACGGTTCAGCCTTGGCAGTGATGATTTCTCACATAGATCACAAATGCACCGTCAATCTCACTTCCTCAATAGCAAGAAAGTGACCCCTACTACTCCCACGTTCGTCTTTGGCTGATGCTGTGGTGATCTACTTACTAGAATCCTGATTCTTTCAGCGAACAGTCTTACTCATCAGTTTCAGGATTCTGGCTGGTGAATCTAGGTGCAAACTTGCATTTCCTTTGTTAATTTCTCTCTTTGTGACACTTATTGCCTAGTCATAGAACCAACAGGATTTGCTGATGTTTATGACTTACGTCAAGGGCAATGAGATACTGTATTTTTGTAGGAAGTGTCTTCCTCAATACAGCTTTATGTTATCGAACTGTTGGTTGAAGGTCTCTGATCTGTTTTAGGTCGTTTTATAATGTCATACATATATACCAGATCGCAATGTCGACAAAGACCTGGAGAGAAATCAAAACCATAACCCGCTGCATCTAGAACTCTTCAACAAGGACAATTGACCTCCTCTTCCAGTTTAAGAGTCTAACATGAACTGCCACTAAAACCATTGAAATGAAGTTAGCTCTGCAACTAAATTGCTTGTCACCCAAGCCCTCTCTACAAGCCAAAACACAGGCTTTAACAGGATTCACAAGCCGAGCTGAGAGGCATCCTACGCTGCCTGTAGAACATCGCCAATCTCTGTTGTCCATGCTACTCGGTGCTATCATCCCTGCTCAAATTCTAGAAACTGAAATCAATATATTAACGATGCCCTCTTATTGAGCTTGTTGATTCAATTGTTCGATTCGAAATGTGGCAGCAGAAATCAATTAAGCATGAGCTGGATTAACCTCCATGCAAAGCTGGAGTAGCACTACCAGCAGGTATGTAAGCAAACATACGAACTCATACATGTATTCCCAGTTTTATTCTCAACACCCGCCTTTGTCGGTGAGGAAATATTTGAAGCGATAGGGATCGCAGCAGAAGCAATAATCACTGCCGAACATTTCATATTTGCTCTCACTCACTAGATCCGATTGTTCAGTACTAGTTCAGTATTGCTCAGTATTCAGATGACTAAATGCCCTCTTTCGACATCAATTCATAGAACTGGCAATATGAATGTAGCTCTTATTGTGCGCACCATTTCTATGTAACATGTACATTCCCTATAATTTCACACAATTTTAAGAGATTAACCTAAGTTGAAACTGAACCAATGAACATGTTAGAATTTGTGGTTTGAAATCTTGGAAGTATTTTAAGCAATTTGAGAATTACTAACCATAGAACTCACAACGAATGAAGGATTGCTGGCATAACGTTTAAGGCTGATCATAGTGCTATAAACTAACGTTGGCATTCTTAAGGGCTTATGTAATTTGAAATAGAGCTCATATTTATTAACAATCTCCAATCCTCTCAAAATCAATTAACACTCTGTTCAGGTACCAGTTTATCAATTGTTTTTCCTGCTGTTTAGTGCTCTATCTCCTGCGAAAATGTTGACTTGCAGGTTTTTTTAGCCTCATATCAGGTGTGAGGCAGGAGATTCCAGTAGTTGTCCAAATACATGGTCGTCGATGGAGACCTTTTGAACTCGTTTCCTTTCATTAGGCCACGGTAACCCTGATGCTTGGGATCTTCTCAGCGCCGTATAAGAACAACAGGTTCAAACGATAGCGATTGCGAAAGGGATTTGTCAAACTATGGTTCCTTTTTTTTCTCCTTACCCCTCTTGTTCTTCTCCCACTCTGCTATAAGCTCTCCCACATACTTGTCGTTGGCGGCATCGATAATAGCTCTTACCTCTTCTCTCTCTTCTTTTACCTGATGAAATGAATCGTCTTTTAGAAGCCTACGAAGCAGATATTGCAAAGCAAAAAAAATTCACGTGTCCCCGTCAATCCATTCACTATTTTTTGAGAGCTCATAATATCTTCTGCCGACATTTTAAGCTGAATGAGGACAGCTTATTGGGTCCTCCAATCTTTTTGATATAAAATACAGATGAACAAGAACGATATGAAAAGGAACAGGAAGAACCTCGTTGAATTCCTTGAGGTCCCGCCAGATGTGATCACCGTCCGACAAGCGTTTGTACCTGAATGAAGTTTCACAAATTTGAGGATAAAATGGACGATGATTCTAAGCCCTCAAACCACATAAAAACTCCACAGCTTCTTGGTTCCAAAAGACATAACATAGGACCGGAGATATCAGCAACTTCATATACCTAATGAATGGTTGTGAAAAAATCCACATAGTGAAACGTCTGAGCAAATTACCCGGTTAAGTTTTTCACAAGAGGTGAAATAAACATGTTTGGATATCGAACCCACATCGTCCCTGAACCGGGCTTCCCTTGTTCTTTTGTCTCGTATCTGCCCGGAGCAATTCCTCGTGTTATTTTTCAGTCAACTTTCTCAGAGGCATTGGAGGTTTAGAGGATCCGACTGCTCTGAAGTAAAGTGAAGGAAATGAGAACCTACTTGACACCGAGAATGGTCCCAACGAGGCCTAATGGAGTCTTGATGAGATCTCTTGCCTGCACATGTTAATTCCATCTTCAGTGTAAACAGATGTCATATCCCACAAGAGTGCAATTTCATTGAAACTGTTCGTTTCGAAACCTCATGTTCCTGTCTCTTGCCAACGATGAGGCGAGTACTACTTCGAAGAGAGGTTTTTAGATGAGACCAATGCAGAGCTCCATGCCTTGAGATTCTCGAATGGAGCAGAATCTCGCTCTTCATTCCAGTAAGGCGGTAGCTTGTTCTTCTTCCCTTTCTTCGCCATCTGCCTTAAACTCAACCCTAGACTCCTTTCATGCCATCATCAAATACCTGTCTACTTCTTTTTTTCTGTCTCAACTGCTCCTCACATTCTAATCAACAATTTCTTTCTTCAACACCACTTCCATCAACTCATACCTTCAGAATTCTGGAAGTAATCATAGTGGGGATATTATTCAAGAGGCGTCAGGTGAGAATTTCAAAGTCAATTCGTCGATGCATGGAGAACATTCAAATATGGTTGGCCAACTCAGATAACGAATTTAGCTTAAAAGTTCCATCAGGCAATGAGGCTTGGATGTCACGCAAACACTTCAGTCACGATCGGGAACGAGAATAGATGCAACCTTGTGGAACAAATTACACGATCCATCCAGTGGCTGAAATCCCCCCTCTTCGCTACAGGGTTTTCCAATGATCCCCTGATGAGAACGAGTTAACTGACAATAGAGAATTTGTGACAGATAACTCACACCTGGCAACGATACTTGGCCGCAGTAAGGACGCTGATATGAGCAGTCTTCGCGACTGGCACATGACAAGTTATGACAAATTCCAGGTGATCCCGGAGTTCAGAATGGGGAAAAGCCCTCAGGAATAACCGCGGAAGTGGGCCCCATCGCAGCTTGAATTAAAGCTTCATAACTACGATGAGCCAGGGCCTAGAACAAATCTATGAAACAAGCAACGCCGAAGCAACAGCATTCATCACAAGGGATTGAAATCCGTCTATCGACTCCTCCACGCCGTGCAAGAGTTTCTCTACGTTATGTTCAACTAAATTCCAAAAGTGGCCGAGCTTTGCTGAACCTTTGCAAAAATTAGGATTTAGCATGGAATGCCTGAATTCCCACGATTTTATTCCACTTTGCAATATCTACTCGAAATTGATATGTTAGATATTTCGTGACCCGCTCTGACTTCCCATGACAAACTGTTCCATTCGTCTCCTCCGTTCCCTTTGTTCCCCTGCGCTCCCTATAAATCTGTTCACTCTCATGTATTGGATTGCTGCAAATTTTTCTGACTTTGTTCTCTCAAAAGCGGAAAAATAAAAGATGTGTCATAATTATGCAAGGTAATGTTATAATAAATGTTTCCATGAACAAACTCTAAGCTCTTTAGCCAATTTTAAGGGTTAAATTAGGAGAATGCAAAATAGACCAAGGCTCTTAATAAATTGATCCATCTATCATGAAAAGAAAAAAATAACCTCTCGATTCATTTCTCCACTAGTGGATCTGAAACCACTAAAAATCAACCACATTCATCATGATTACCATATTCTTCATCATGGGTAGATTGATTTAGTAATAAATTGGATCTATTTAAAATTCCCCATGAAATTATATTAATTGATTTATATTTCAAATTTTTAAAATGTCACATGCATTGCTTTCAATCAATGTTATGCATTGGTATATTCTATCCTAAAGACAATCAAACAGCTCATTTGCCAAATGTGGATGTCCTTCAAATATTCTATGTATAATTATATAATGTCATTTTTATTGAAAGTATAATAGAAATAATTATATTTATTTAATTTATATATATATATATATATAGTATAACTAATACATATTTATTAGGTATATTTAATTAGTATCCATAAATGATATACAATCATTTTAATACATACTTATAAAAAATATACAATCTAAAATGCATATTTTAAAATAATTATATATAATAAAAAAATAAAACATGTGTTTTCTAATTTTTAGTATATTTTTTGGAATTTAATTTAAATAAATATAATATAATATTAAATAAATAAACATATTTTTATCAAATTTATATACTTAAATTTAAAATATATTTATTTTTATATAAATTTTTTAACATAGTATTTTTAGCATATATATACATATATATATATATATATATATATATATAAGGCAAATGAATCCAAATATTAATATGTATTTTATGTGGAGATGTTCATGATAAAATATTGGTTTTTAAACTTAGTAATAATTTAAAATAATAAACAACACTATTTTCTTTCTTCAAGTATCAAAATTATATTAAAATATAAATCTATAATAAATATAGGAAGTTGTTAAAGCCACACCTCAATTTTGTTAAAGCTACATTCGTCTTTCCACCTCATGATCTATTTTATATATGTCCTTTGTCTCCAACCTTGTTCTCAACCTTCTTCCTTCTTTTCCATCCCCACCTTGTCCATCTCCACTTTGTAAGACCCTAGTGTATCCAACCCTTCTCGACCCCACCTTTGTCCTAAAAATTTGAAATTGAAAAATTTAATTAATTATTTTTTTCTTTAATACTTGAATAAAATATCTCTTAGGCATTATTTTATCAAAATTATTCAAAAATAATATTTTTATTTTGTTTTTAAAAATAATCAAAAAAATCCTTTAATACTTTTTTGTTTGCAAAAAAATACGTTAAATAATTACTATAGAACTATATGTTTATCAATTTATTTGAGTTAGCGATTTATTGCATCTACAATCTCAATTAGTATTCTATGAATTTTAAATGAAATATTTTTATTACATATTTTCTATCATCTCATAGAAAAGTAATTGTTGTTTTTTAAAAATAATTAATATACTTATTTATAAAAATATAATTCTATATACACATGATATAAAAAAGAAATAACAAAAAAAACCATCAAATTTTAGAGGATATTTTTAATAAACTTTTTAATCTTGTTTATCAATATAAAATATTTAAAAGATTGATAAAGATTTTTTTTAATGGATATATAAAATATTTAGTTGAAAATAAAATAAATTTAGTTTAATTTAATATTGGTTTAGAATAACTATATCTATTATGAAATATCAAATTTTTCACTTCTTATATTTTATCTTAAATTTTAAGATATATATTAAATTGTTTGTATGTATGTGTGTACACATACATTAACCTAATAAGATAACAACTTGATATGCACTATTATGATATAAAATATATTTTTTAAAAATTTTGATATGAATAGAAACTTAATTAATAATAATTATATTTTTATAAATATAATCACAACAAATATTATTTTATGGAAATTCAATTCTTTATACAAATAAATTTTTAATTTTTTAATATTATTTTGTAAGTAGTAACATGCATTATGTTAGTATGTCAATCTCACACCACAATAATTTCTATCAAAAATAACTAGCTACTTAAAATCCAATTCATAGACTTTAAAATATGTATGATTAGTTCATAAAAAATATAAAAAATAAAAAATAAACTCTTAGGATGGAGATAAGATCAAGGTTGAGTATTAAAGATAAGAATTCGGTAAAAACAAAAAAAATAAGCTAGACTTTTTTCAAAAAAATATATCAAAATAAAAATAAGAAAATATGTATACTAAAAAAAAATTGAAATGGCTATTGCCAAAAGACAAGAAAACTAGAGACTTCTTAAAACTAGACTAGAAGCAAAAAAGAAATTGACAAGTGTAAAGAAGGCTTCATACTTGCCTCTATATATACTATCTATCCAAGAGCTATGTGGTGATATTCTAAAGAACTTCCAAAACATGTTGACTTTGTACAATACATAACTTAACTTTCAAGGCAAGTTTTTTATATGGATACGATATAGTTAGCTTATTTTGTAAGCTATTCATGTATGGCATGTGATTAACTTGTTGATTAAGTTTTTAATTTATCAATCAACTACAAATATATGTAAAGTCAAAGTAGCATCTATGAAGCTTCTAAAAAGCCTTCTTATAAGATATTATAAAATTAATCTATTTTTACTTATTTCTACCTATTCATATTATCTACATAATAATTACAATAAATATATGTCAGTGACATTATCTTCTTTTCTAAAAACATATTCCATAAAGAACAGTAATCAAATGTTGAAGAAATTTAAGACGTGGTGAATTGTATTTGACATGTACTCTAAACTTTGTTTTTTTTTAAAGATAGTTAATAGATCATCTCAACCATCGATAATAACTCATTTTAGGGTAAGAAGACCACTTTATTATTTAATCATTATTGAGACCTTCGTAACTTCTTTCAAATAAAATATATGTAACACCATGAAGAATTGTTCCTATCTCTAATAGAATCATTAAACATCAAGACTCTCTTCCTAAATCATGATACCAAATGCATTCTATTTCACCATCTATTGGAAGAAGAACATGTTGCTCTTGAAGAACTTCATCCCTATTATATTATTTTAAAGGCTATAATAATCATAATATTTTATTTGATAAGTTAACAACTGATTGCTTTTAAATTGAATTTATTGGTTGTTGGTTTTTCGTCTCTTTAATGCCACAATTACACAAAAACTAAAAATAAGAATAGAAGGTAGAATGCAATGTTTTCTAAATTTTATTTATTTTACAACAAATGTTTGTTATTCTTTATCTTGGATTTTATGGATGTTATTAATAAATAGCTTTGACCTTCTTTGCTATATTTGTAAGATTTTCTGCTTGCTTCTAGATGTATTTGTTAATATTATATCCATACCAATGAATAAGATATTTGAACCTAAGTTGGTGTTATCTTGAATCTAAGACTTCTTCAATCTCAAATTCTTGATTATTATCTACTTCTATAGGAGGCAATGGTATTTATCTTCTCTGTAGGATATTAATTGTCTTATATAGCTTCAAAAGAGATATGTGAATTATGAGATGGATTTTCATAGACTCTAGTAGATGTAATCAATAAGTAACACAATTGATATGTTCACAAATAAGAAATAGTTTAAATCTATAATAATCCAACTTGTGATAAGGATAAATAATTTTTATATTATAACAAAGTAATCAAAACTTATTACCAATATAAAATGAGATTGTTGCTTACAATAGGTATTTGCATTGTTTTTTTGTTGTTCTTGAACCTCTTTTAGTTGTGCCTTCATTATTATATGTAGCTCAAATAAATGATTTATAAAATCTTTCACAATAAGATTATTAACTTTTGAAAAGTCAAAAGCATAAAATTATAGATGATAACTATAATTAATAAAGAAAGACATTTGTTGCATAGAAGAATGTATTGTATTATTATAAAAAAAAATTGCCAGTGGCAAAAGTTTTTTCTAATCATTTTTTTAGTAATTAATGGTATATATCAAATATTGCTCTAAAATTTGATTTACATGCTTTGTTTGTCCGTCAATTTGAAGATGGAAAGTTGAAGATAGTTTTATGTCTACCCTTAGAATCTTGAAAAGTATTCTTCAAAATTTTGATATAAATTAAGTTCTTCCATTCAATATAATATCCTAAAATAATCCACGATAGTAATAGATGATTTCAAAACAAACTTAATTACTTCTTTACGTTTGATAAATTTTGTATATGATACAAAATGTGCCATCTAAGTGAAACAATCTACTATTATAAATATAAAAACATAAGAACTTATAACTAGAAGATCCATGATAAAATCTATAGAAACAAAAGACCATAGTTTTTCTAAAATGAATAAAAGTCGAAAAATCTGTAAAATTAATAATAAAGAATTTTTGATCTTTAGAAAATATCATAAGATTGTACGAAATCTTTAACCGCCTACTACATTTGGAGCCACCAAAAATCCTTAGATATTAGTAGCAAAGTCTTATTGTATCCAAAATGTCATGCTAGTGGAAAGTCGTGATAAGCTTGAACAATACATAATTGAGTTTCATCTTCTTGAACATATAAGTACCCCTTCAAATATAGTAGATTATTTTTGAATTCAAATATAAAGTATCATAAAACTTTGAAGGATTTTCTTTCATATCACAAATAAGAGGATCAAAAGACATACTTAATTAAGCTTGCTTAATAAAAGTTGAATCAATAATTAATCTTGATTGTATTACTTGAAGATGAAGATGTTTTAACTTCAAGAAAATTTTCCATTATTAATCAAAAGTAGTATTTTCTTCTTTTGATCCAAAGTAAGATCATCTAAAGAATGTATAATGAACCTTATTATTTTCTTCATCATTGAGTGATCTTGAATTTGAATCTTGACAACGACATGCTCCAATAAGTTTGGCAACGATTCAAAACATGTATTGATATAAATTACTCATGATTCTAATATTTTATATATACGGTGATTGGACTAGGAGTGTTTTTTAGATAATGGCACCATTCTTGAAGTGAATCTATAATTACAAGTTGTTCTTTGTTGTAGATCTCATAATTGATTTTAGCTACTGAAAATTTTTTTAAATAAAAAGCTATAGGTGAAGTTTATCATCTATTCTCATTTATAACCATATAACATTCAAAGGAAAATTTGATGCATCTATTTGTATAAAAAATTGCTTAAAAAAATTAATGCAATATAAGATTGGTGTAAAATAAAGAGTCTCTTCAAAACTTCAAGTATTACTGTTGCTTCTTAATTCTATTAAATTTTGTATTTACAAGTCAAATATGTAATAAGAGCTGTAACTTGACAAAAGTTCTTGATAAAGATCCAATAGTAATTCACAAATTCCAAAAAATATTAAAAATCTTATATCATTTATGAGATCTTTCAATTCATAATAATTTGAATTTTTTTAAGATCCATTATAAGTCCATCATTTGAAATGATGTATTATAAGAAGTCAACTTAAGTAATGTGAAACATATGCTTTTCTATCTTGGCATAGAATCTCACATCTTTTAGTTTTTGTAACATTTGATGAACTTGAAGTTCATATCCTTTTATATTTTTAGAATAATTTTAGATGTTATTTAGATAATAGACAATAAAATTATCTAAAAACTTTTGAAAGTCATTATTTATTAGATATTGAAAAACTATTGGTACAAAAATAATGACAATATATTCAAAATATCTGTACTTGGTTCAAAATGCATTTTTTCATTCATATCTTTTTTTTATGCATATCAAATTAAACATCTTTAGTAGGTCTATTTTTATATGAATTTTAATTTGATTCAATTGATCAAGAAGTCTAGATATCAAAAGTAGTGAGTAGCTTTTATTAATCTTGATCTTATTGAATCTTCAATAATTGATACACATTTATAATGATCAATTTTTTTTTCTTCACAAATAAAATTGGAGCTCTTGTTGGAGATTTGGAATGGCATATGAAGTTTTTGGCCATATTTTCTTCAATATACTCTTTGAATTGAGTCAATTCATTTTATGATAAATTATAGGTTTTTCCAAATGGTAGTTGAGTTCTTTCTTGAAAGTTATTTGAAAAGTCATAGGAATGATGTTTTGGAAGAGTATGTACATTATTCTTTTCAAATGCATCTTAAAAATCTTGAGCATACAAGAAAGTTCTTGCACCTACAAATATAGGTTTGGTTGTACTAGACTTATGAATTTTTACTTGATTAATTATATTCTTAATTATATTTTTAGAAAAATCAAGACTAGAAGAAATCCAATATATTTAAAGATTATATTTTTTTAATTACATTAAATCTAAAATGACCAAATTAGAAAAAAAAAAACTAAATAATATTAAATACCACAAGTTACTATAATTATTAATTATTACTTCTAGAAGAAATATTTTGTAAATAATGTCTCTAGGGGACAATAGATGATCATTTATGACTTTTATATGAATAGATTTTGTTTGCTTTATTAAAGATATGTTATGTCTTTTAATAAATTCATCATTTAAAAAATGAGACAAGGCTCTTGAATCTAACAAAGTAGAGGTTTTGTGATGTTTAAGTCCTAAACCAATATCTATTACAAAAAAAAAAAAAAAAAAAGTTTTGAAGAAAGAATAGGACCTTCATTAGGTATTGTCTAAGTGCACAATCTCTATTATAGTTGGATAATTTTTTTTTTTTTTGACATACTATCTTCTTTGATAGTTGTACTTCTTATTTTATAATTGCATTACTTCTTTGAAAAATATTGAGTATTGTGCTTTGATTCTCCATAATATAAATAAAATCTTTTTTGATAACAATGAGTCTTTTCTTGCTTAATAAGATATTTGAAATATTTTTATTAATTTTCATATCTTTTACTTTTGAAGATATATCTTAAAAAGACGTTGATGTTGCTATTGAATTGTAATAATTTTGAGGCGTACTTATGCAATTTTTAGAGTAAAATTTTAAAAAATAATTTTCACATAATATTACAAAATTAATAGCTGAACTTAATATTTGAAGATCAAATAAATTGAGCATCAATTTCTTTATCTCATATTTTAATCTATAAAGAAATTTTCTAATGAATGCAATATCATCCTACTTAATATCAATTGCAAGTTGTCTAAATTTTAAAGCATATAATATTATAGATTTATTTTCTTGTTGTAAAATATGGATCTTATTTGTTGCAATACAAATTATATCATATATTTTATATATAAATCAAAACTTTATTAAGAAAGCTTTCAAATTTTTTAATATTAGATCATATTATTCAAAAAAAGATGAAAACCATGATAACATAGAACTTAATAATAGTATTATAATAAACATGATTTGTGATTGTGAAGTTGCATAGCTCTAGAATTGAAGTTCAATTGCCAATTGTACTTAATTAATAAAATCTCAAAACTTTAATCTTGTACAATCAAACTTCTTAAGTCAGGCAATTCTTGGTTTTCTAGCACTTGAATGATATTCTACCATAGGAGAAGGGACATAATTTGATACAGATATTAAAGCAATTCCAATCATCTCTATATCTTTACTTTTTGTCTTTCTTATTCTTCATTGTCATGGTAAATTGAGTTAATGCATTACTGGTATTAACTCCATCAATTGTTATTGCATTTTTGCTATTGCACTCTTAATTTCAACAAGTCTTCTATAATAATACTTAAAAGAAAAAAAATATCTAATATTACTTAAGACAAATAAAAGGAATGACTTGAGAATAAAAAATGAAATATGAATTTAGAAGAAGATAATCCACAACTTCTAATATATTTATGTCTTATCAAAAGAAAGAAATAATCCATTCTTAATTTTAAAAAAAAAAAACAAAAACAAAAACAAAACAAAACAAAACAAAACAAAAAACAAAAAACAAAAAAATAAACAAAGACAAAGCTCTGATATTATAAATAGATTCTTGTAAATTTTTCAATGAAAAGAACTTATAAAAAATTAATAAAATTTTGATATTTTTTCAAAGAATTATAATAATAAATAAATAAATAAGCATATATATTTTTTTAAAAATAAAATGACTATTGCCAAAAGACAAAAAAAAACTAGAAACTTCTTAAAACTAGAAACTTCTTGAAATTAGACTAAAAGCAAGAAAAGAATTGAGAAAAGTAAAGAAGGCTTTATTTTTTCTTCTACATATACTATCTACCTAGGAATTATATGGCAATGTTCTATAAGATGTCCAGAATGTGTTGACTTTGCACAATATATATCTTAACTTGCAAGGCAAGTTTTCTATATAGATGCCATATAATTAGCTTATTATATAAGCTATCAACATATGGCACGTGGTTAACTTAATCACCAAATTTCTAACCTATCAATCAACTACAAATACATGTAAAGTCAAAATAGCATCTATGAAGCTTTTAAGATGTTTTTTTAAAAGATATTATAAAATTAATCTAATTTTAGTTACTTCTTCCTATTCATATTGCCTAGGTAACAATTACAATAAATATATGTCCGTAACATTGAATCGTATAGGATAGAAATTGAAACAAGAAAAGAAGATTGGAAATAAGATTGGAGATAGAATTTGAAACAAATGACATGTATAAAATGAATTATGAAATGGGATGTAGAGTGTGATTTTAATAAAATTAGATTATGGCTATCACAACTCTTTAAATATAAATATATATAAATATATAAAATGCATCTATGCAATAATTTTAACATAAGAAATAATCATTTATATTGCTTGCAATTATACTAAATTAGAAAATATTTGTAAACTTATCAAGAAGATTATTTATAAAAATGTAAAAAATGATTCAATTGTATATTTTTATTTTTCTTTTTTATGGTTAATTTTCTATATAAGACTAGATGATTTTGAATAAAATAAGTTATTTCTTAAGCATAAAATAAATGTAAAAAAAAATTAAATATAATATAATTAAAATTTGAATATCAATAAAATATAAATATTAAGAAATAGAACTACTCAATGTTATTAAAAAGTTGATATTTCTTTTAAAAAATACTATTATATTAACATGAAGTTGAATATACTATCAATTATGTATATATAAAAATAAATAAAAATAAAAATAAAATTTTATTCTTTATATGTTTATACATTATATTTTTGAAGTTAAAATTATATTTTCTAAAATATATTATAATAATATTTATATAATATATTTAATATTAAAAATCAAACATATTATTATTAAAATTTTAAATTATATAATTTATCATCAAATGAACTTAAATTGTCACAAATATACATATTTATTCCAATAATTACTTATATGATTAGATAGAAGTAGATAAAAGTAGATTAATAAAATAATATCTTATGGAGTTTTATAGACACATCTTTCACTATATACATATTTATAGTTGATTTATAGGTTAGAAATTTGGTCAATAAGTTAACCATGTGTTGCACATGTTGATAGCTTATAAAATAAGCTAACTATGTGGTGTACATATAGAAAACTTGTCTTGCGAGTAAAGACATGTGTCTTATAATTTGGATAGATATTAGAGGTCCTATAAAATGTTGCTACTTAGCTCTTAATTCAATAATATATATGGAGGTAAGAATGAAGCCTCTTTCATTCTTATCAATGTCTTTTTAGTCCTTAGTCTTTTTTAAGTCTTTTTAATCTTTTTGTCTTTAGTAATAGCCATTCTAGTTTAATATTATATCATCTTTGAATGTTTCTTCAATCTTTTCAAGTGATACAAGAGTGTATTGATCTTTCAATTCTCTAAGATTCATGTCTTTGATATAAATTAACTTTAACATCACTAAAATATTAATATTTAATCTTTATTATATTTTATTTTAAATAAAATAAAAAATATTATTTTTATATTTTTAATTAAAATTCTTCAAGAAAAAATAAATTAATATACAATAACATGAAAAGGCTTAAGAATTAATTAATTCATAAAAAATATTCTTACTTATTTTTTAAAAAATCTAAGTTTTTTATGTGTTTATTTAAATTAAGTTATTTTTATAAAATTAGATAGTAACTAATTTATCTTTAGCTTATTAATAATTCAAATTCAAAATTTTTAATTATCTAAGTACAAGATGATTCTTAGTTTTTTATAAATACTTAATAAAATAGTATAATTATTTCTTTTCAAATAATTAATATAACAACAATTGAATATATATATACATATATATATATATATATATATATATATACTTAATTATCAATAAAGATATCTTGTAGCTAGATTTAATATATTTTTATTAAATAATGATAAATATTTTAAATTATATTTAAAATATTTAAAAAATAATACTTTGATTATAATTTTAAATATTTTTTATGAATCAAATCCAATTAATATTTATACAATATCAAATGTGCTATAATCAAAATCTATTTATTATACTAAGAGTGTTTATAATTGTTTTCAAATTTATTTCAACATAATATCATTAATATTTATAATGGCATGGCTTAACTTCAAATAGATAAAATTGTGTATATTTTTAAATTTTTATGTTATTTTAAATTATTTTTAATAAAATTTATTATTTATTTTTGCCACAAAATAGTAAAAATTCTACAACCATGAGTATTGAGTGATGAATAAAATATTAATACATGCATCTCTATGGAATTTGCTTAGTAAAATTAATCCTTAGAGTATGAATTATAGTTTAATATATAACTATTAATATAAAGTTTTAATACACAGATTTACTACAAAAGTGTATACTTTGTAGGTAAAGATTCTTTAAAGATACTAGAAAATAAGATTTAATAGAATTTATTTTGAAATCTCTTTTAAGACTAGAAAATTATTATAATCTGACTATGCACATGTATTCCACATATAATATTATTAGTTAACTTGCTAGAATTGCTTGAGTTTTGAGATAGTATATATATTTATATATATTTGAACATGATTTAATGTATTACAATTGTATATAAATATATATAGAAACTTTGATGTTTTTTATTTTTTATTTTCTGCACAATTGTGTTTTTACTTATTCATAATTATACATTAAGGTGTATCAATAAAAACATTATATCTATCAGTTGTTATAAGATTCTAAAAATATGAGTGCCAAACCTCTTCTTCTTTTTTACTATGTTTTAATTAAATAAATCATAATTGTAGATGTAAGGTTAATAACACACATCTGAATTCTACAAGCATTGTTTTTTGTCATAAAAAGTATTGTATGTAAGATGTCACTCTTCACCTGTACAATATTGCACCAGCATTCACCAATTTGCCATTATATCCCTAAATGATTGGTACCTACACTAATAAGTTCATTCCCCATAATTCAATGATTAGCTTGTGTGTGTGCTTTGTAACAAGTCCAAAGCAATTGCACATGGAATTGCTTCTCAAAGTTGCCTTTGCAAAGTCCACTCTTTACAAACCAAGATAAATTTATTAAAATACATCTCATTGGATCTCCTATTCCAGTGATGAGATTCAAAAGCATGCTTAGGGTACCTTTTTGTAATGAATTAGAGCATGTGTTTATATTGCCAAATAAAGAAATGTAATGTGGCATCAATTGGGTTCACCCAATAGTTGTAGAGGAAGTGTCCTTTTTGTCCCTTTTTAATGAATTTGTTTTGTGGGTGCCAGGTTGTCATGGAGCTCTTTCCATCTGGAATCTCAGTTCTGGGTCCTTGTGTGCTATGGTGTTTTGCGGTGTAATTTGTTCATTTTCGTCTCAAAAAAAACACTAATCTCTTGTCAAATCTGTGAGGTGAATAAAATATGCATAAAACCAACCAACCGCTTCAAATAAGTTAATTTCAATCAATCATTAGTATTTACTTCCTTATTGTTCTTTTCATGACTAGTTGCAAAATGATAAGCTTACTGTGCTAAATGCATGGCAGCAGATTGTGAAACCATGTTGTTTGACATGATCCATCAAAATGGAACCCTAATGATTTATCTAAAAAATATTGCATAGTTCAAGTTTGTTGGATACTTGTCTTAAAACATGGAACAGAAGTAAAAAATCTCCCAAAACTTTATTGAAAGAATAATAAGATTCATGATTTGGTATTAGTAACTTATCAAATTGCTTATCTTGTGTTGCATTGCAAAAAAAGTAATAAGATGCATTCCATCCATTCACCTGTATTCACAGTCATTCACAGTCATGTTTTTTATATATAGATTAGGTACCAAAATGGCAATGAGTTTGGTGTCCTTACCCAGCCATTGCCACTAAAACCATCCAGAAAAGACCCTGTGGTTATTGCATTAACTCTTGAATATCCACTAATGGAAAGCCAAGTTTCATGGCATTCTCTTTTGGCATGGGTCCCCCCCCTTCAAACCCTAACTGTTTTAACGCTTTCCCCCATGATTTTGTGCCTGGAAGCATGGATGCAAGACTAGTACAGAAGTGGCTAAATTCCATCAATACTATGCAAACCAGCCATATCCAGTTGTCGCCTTAAATATAAGGGGCTTCTGTAGTGGTATTTGTTGGGTGTCGAAATGGATGAATGAGAGTTCATGGACAAAACAACTGGTTTGGGCTGTGGATGGGAAGCTAAAAACAATTGCCATTGCAAATCAGTGATACATATGGAAAAAGACGAGAAAGAAGAACAAAAATAAGAAGAAGAAGGAGAGGGTTTCATTTGTACACAGTCACTTTTTTAAAGAAGAAAAGGCTCATCATCCAAGCCAGGGTCCAACACAAAAATTATCATAGTAAAAAAGCAGTTTCTCAGATTAGTTTAATATTTGTAATGCATGCAACTATCATTTCGCTACACGAAACATTTACAAGGTCTGAGAAAAAAAAATTGGGATATATATATATATATATATATGTAAAGCCACTTGTTCATTATTATTTTGCGTCAACTTACACAATTACAAAATGGACATGTATTGAAAATCAAGACAGACTGAAAAAAGGATCGATTTTGTTACACCCTAATTTGCATGTAGGTTGTCACTGGAACACACAATAAACACAATGGTGCTTAAATATCACGTACTCACCCAATAATGTAGAAAACTCGTGAATTGTATTATTATTATTATAAGGATGTGGTACGAAGTAATAAACCTCCGGAAATTGCACAGAGGAATCAACTTATCGTGAGTGATTTACTGCTAAATACAGCATAGAAAAACTTTATTCTTAGTGGTTGAATCTGAGGGAGCGCCGATATCGAGGAAGTGTCGTGCAGGGACGATTGTCGACCGCCTTTTTCAGTTACCGGAGTGGAGTGGCGGGATATGGAAGCGCCGCCGTCGTCGATTTCCCGCGAGGCTTCGAATCCCGCCGGCGGCTGGCTGAGGGTGGCCGAGGGAGGCGTTGTCGTTGGATGGAGTGATGGATGGATGCTTGCGACTTTTATAGATTTAAGTAGCTGTGTATGTATGCGCACACATACACCGAAGTCATATATGATTTAAAATATTAGTATGATTTATTTATTTTTCCTTGAATGCTGGTTGAAATCTTAATACCGAGTGATTGATTTGAACCACTGGTTTAATCAGTAAGGTTGTTCACCTTGGAGTCTTGTGTATGGGGAGACAACAGAAAGAATTGGAGCATCGTGGAATTTTGTAGAGATGTTTGGACCAACAGAAACCAAGGGAATCAATTAGTGTATATCCTCAACAACAATTTGGTTCATTCTTAGGTGGCGTGGTCGAGGAACCAGCTGGTAATGAGATGTGGATCTTGTGGTTCCAGAGGAAACTGGGTTCCTGCAAGCTAACCCACCCTGCAGCAAGATGGTTAACTTCAAAATGTATGGAAATAGATTGCCACATTTGTTGAGGCTCCATTAGGTTTAGTCTTAGACATAATGGAAATAGTTCAATCAGGGACCTCAACAATTTCCCTTCAGAACCTTGTATTTCCTACCAGGCAATCAATCAATCAATCAATCTTTCAAGCTTGTTCGATTGCCCACGAGGTTAGGAATCTCACGAGTGCTAATTCAGTATAGACCAAATTTGGAGAAATTGTCATATAATATATTGTCACACAACAAGTGGACGGAGAAGGTGAAAGATAGACGAGGAGATGAAGACGGCCAAAAACTTCATTGTTCTACGGAATCTCCACATTTAAACCCTTTTCACTGTAACCAATGCTAATGAAAACGACGGTAACTCAGATGGCTGTGGTAATAGTGTTGTTCCTTGGCTGGAGCCTATTCACTCTCGACCCATCATGAAAATATATTTGTGATTGCCAATTTGGATATGAATATCTTGCATTTTGCCTATTTATTGCAGAGCATGAGTCATCGAAGTAATCAAGTGGGTTTTTCCTGGCAATGCAGAAGAAAGATCAGAAGGCAACCAGGGAATCCAATGCTCGGAGGCTCTGTCTTTTATCTCTTCTTCGAATACGAGGGAAATCGTTACCCAACGCGAAGAGGAAGATTAGTATACCAGTCGCCGACCGCGGTGATGGTTCCATGCGCGCTGGCAGCAGCGACCACTCGTGCGGTCGTTCACCGATTGATAGTCAAACTTTGGCTGTAAAAAGAGGCGGGAACTGCCCTCCCGCTAAATTCAAATAGTCTCCCGCCCCCGCCATCTCGACGATGCGCATGTTCTCACCTCAGAATCGTCGTCGTCTACATTGTTTCAAGTTTTAATGACCTCCTTCCGTGATGCTGCATCGATACAGCCTGGCCCTGGAAGGAGCGCTATTGTTAGTGCGCGTGTATGTGTGTTAGTGTTGGAGTTCAATCCCACCTCTCGTCCCCTGCGTCCTGATCTGGAGCTTCTCTGGCACCTCAGGTAGTCTTCGGTGTCTTGTTTAGGTTTGGCAGAGTGCCAGCTTTCGGGAATGAAGTCGCTAGTGGTAACCCGAGGCCGCTGGAGCAGCGCTGCATCAGGGAAACTTGCCCATTAGTGCAGTGAATTATAGCTCGGAGGAAACGTGCCACAGCCGGAGTGTAGGGAATTTTTTGGTGCTCTTACTAGTGATTCTCACAAGCTATTGTGTGGTTGCATGTTTGAGGAGAGGAAGCGTCGCGGGACATTGGGGTTTCTGGTAGGATTTTTGGAAGCGTACTTCTGGGGTTGAGAAGTGTGACTGTGGCGCAGTTCTTTGCGTGGGCTATTTTTGTTTTCCGGTTGGCCAGGGTTAACTCTGTTCGGTCGGAGGTTGTGGTATCCTGTGAGCTTAGCTTACGCACAGTGCAGCGCAGCAGTCATTTGGCCGATGTGCCTTGACCACTTGAAAGGGTTCAAAGTTTTGTGATAGCAGCAAGAGTTTCCGCTCAATTGAAGGCTGTGACCCTGCGTTGGTTAGTGATTCAATTCTTCCCTCCAGTTTGCATAGCATCCTTTGCCCACAGCCTCGTTTCTTCCGAGTTCGCGGCTACACTATCTCATCACGAATTGCGATCACTGTTGAGGAATAGGTGACGACGGTGTCACTTTGTTAGTGAAGGAGATAAACCGATGGAATAAAGTATGCAGTAGAATGTGGGCTAATACATTGTCACAAGCGTCGTCATTGTGCGTGCGAAGCTGCTGAAGCTAAATAATAGCCATATACGATGCCTCGACCGAGGAGGAGAGGTGAAACATGTAGAGTTGTTTGCGAACAACCTGATGCTGTAACCTATGTTGAGCGTCAAAGTTGCGACTCTCCTAGGAGTTCTGTAGCAATTACCATTGCTGTGGAGGACCGAGTTGATTCTTCTTGTGTATCTTCACCTTATCGAAGAGTTCCGGAACCGACCCGCGGCTCCTCGCAGATGTCTTCGAGGTGGGATACTCATTTGAATAGCCCGTTTAACATGGATGAGACTCAGTTGGCAGGCTTGAAACGATTTTCGTCATGATTCTTGTTTTGTGCTGTTTGGATAAATTTAAAATCTTATGAACTTCATTCTGTACTGCTGTTATAGAGTTACAGAGAGTCTTCTACCTCCTTTGATCTCTACATTCCCCGCTTAGCTCGGGTTACCTACATCTATGAGTGTTCAAAACTCGCTTCTGACTCATGGGATTTGTTTGTTTCGCAGTGGACGTGCACTGAGGGCCGACGACGTGGTAATGACTGAAATTAGGCTAAACCCTGTGAATGAACCGGTGATCCATGGTTTAGAACTAAGTATGGATAATCACACACATGTGCATCGGCGGCGAAAGTATCTGAGGCCAGGACAGCTTGCACAATTAGTGGATGAACATAAGAAATCTCGTATCTCCAATGGAGCATTAGGAAAGAAGAGAATATTTGAGAACAACTTCACAAGAAGCCGGCCTCTTTCCGCAGAAGTTGGAGATATATCCGCACCGAACTTGGCTTCATCATTATCAAGGTCTCCTGTTTCGACGGTACAAGTTTTTGGACCCACATTTCCTCAGAGGAAGAAGTTAGTAGCGCCTAGGACTCCCCTAACTCCCGCATCCCAGCTGACCGTGGTGCGAGATTCCATGCGTGAAGTGGACTTCTCATCTCAACCTGAATCATCTTTGGAAAGCTTGCCGGTCGAGCTGCTGGTACAGACCGTGCCTTCACTCGACTTGCCCTGGTGGCGTCATTAGTTTGTCTCACTGCTTTTAAAGACTACAAGCGCCGTAGAGCGTTCTTTGATGATTCTGACAACATTAACTGTAACATTGAGCAGGTACACATTGTTTGTAGACTGCACCACGATCAGCTTAAACCCGTCTTCCACGTTTGTCGGTCATTGCAAGAAGCGGTGAGTTCAGGCACTCTCGAAAATGCGTGTTCACTGGCAGCTTCCTAATCTAAGGTTTTTTCAGAGAGTCTATTGCTGAGGGTAGATTGCTCTAGTACGCAGTCTTCCTTCATCTGTCTTGCTGATTTGTAGTTTCTTGTTCAACGTGCAGGTTAACATTGCTAGAGAAATGCATTTTAATTTCACCACTCCCGATTATGAGAGGCAGAAAACTATAGGCTTATACACTCCTAAACGCCACCGAGATATATATCGGAAGTAAGCTACACATACTTTGAAACCTGGTTGTCGTTGCCAGTGACAAGGAATGGACTGTATCTCGCACATCTCGTTTATGAGTTGTAGTGGAGATTGCGTGTTTTGTGGATACTTACGGTTTTCTATGTGTGCAGTGTTAGTGAAGCACCTGGAGGTGTGTTGGATGTGCGACCTCCAACACCCCAGGCCCCAAGACATGCACCGAAGCCAGCTTATGCACGGATTCCTTTGGCTGAAATGAATGCAGTCGTTGCTCCATTGTTTCAAGGACCTAGTGATACTCCTCACAGGCCTGCTGGTCTTCCTCGCCTAGCATTTAAGGCGGTTGCATCACATCGAGTTCTCTTCAACGAAGAAGAGTTTCTTCAAGGTGGAACTCTTGCGGCTTGAGATTTGAATTAACACAGTTTAAGCTTGTACGATTTTCGAGTATCTTATCACATGATGGACGATGATGTCATGCCATGCATGTGCCTCATCGGTACCTTGTAGATCATATGTTGATTAACATGAGTCTTCAAACCAACGCCCGTCACTTCTCTGTCCTGGAAAAGACCATAGATGAATTGGGTACGGTGAGGCTGAGATATGGCAACATTCCGGTAACTTATAACAATTTTAAATGTGGAGAAAATAGGTGAAGCTGAATGCTTAGCGGCTTCCGTGATGTAACATATTTCTTACAAAACATTTCCATTTAGTGGACGAAACGCTCCAGTCCTCGGCATTTTCTTTTGTTTTTCCTTTTAACTTTTTTGTTATCAATTTGGTTGATTTGTGAAATGTGTGATCTTCTCGTACCACTATCGATACTCAGAATAACTAAGGCACTTTACTGTGCATGTTGCGTTGCTTGTATATCGTAGAAACTTTCGGAAGAGATTAGAGCATTTAGGCGGTAAGGTCCACTTAGTTATCTCTAGTTTGCTACGTTGACTTTATCTCTCGATTGCTACGTTGACTCTATCCGAGGTGGAGATTGTTGTTCACCATCCGAAGAGTAGAAAAGTGGATGATCTACTTACCAAATAAATTTCCAACTGAGGGATTCAAGGTAAAGTAGCATTTCATTGAAACTATCCTCTTGAAATTAGCTTGAAATCTTCAAATCAAAGATATAATCTTAAATTTTACATCTCCATCATGTTTGATGTTTAGACGTATACTTTTATCATTTGATAGTATTGTTAGAAAATTATTCTCTTTAATAATGCATATATTAATTTAAATCTCCAAATGGATATCTTAAAACTTTTGGTGACATTTTACATCTAAAGAAATTGAATACTTGAATTTAGTATGTTGATAATGCCATTGCATGCCAATACAATTTTGTTTCTAAAAAGCTATTGTTTCTAAAAAGCTAAAATATAACAAATCAAATGCATTTAGACTAAATGACATGTTAGACTAATTCAATTTGATGATTTCTATCATCTCCTTGAATTTAAAATACTTCTCATAAGAATTTGGTCAAAACATCTACAACCATGTCTTTAGTCTTAAAAAAACTAAGTTGATCTTGCCATTTTCAATCTTCTCACAAACAAACTGATGTTAAATTTCAATAAGCTTAGTATAAGTTTGGAATGTAGATTTTATTGAAAGAAAAATATAACTTTGATTATTACTAAAAATAATCATAAGATAGTCTTGTGATAATCTGACACCTTTAAATAACTTGTGAAGCCAAACTACTTCTTTTGTCACATAAGTTGTTGCCACATATTCTACTTTGATGGTAGACAAGGCAATTATAGATTGCTTACTATTGTTTCAACTAACAACACCACTAGCCAAAAATATGCATAGCAAGTAGTAAAACATCAAGTATCAATATCTCTTGCATATTCTATATTGCAATAATCAACCACTTGCAAACTTAAAGTGCTTCTATCATATTGTAGTACATGATTTAATGTACTTTTTAAATATTAAAGATATAAAAAATAAGAAAAGATAGTTTTTATAAGACCATTTATATCAAAATGTACTAATTTTAAAAGTTTTGTTATATGAGTACTATCTTGTGTTGAAAAAACATCACAATGTTGTTTGCAATAAATACATCTTTTGCAAAACTCTAACTTTGTGTACTTAAATAGATCCAAATGCATAACCATATCATTTGTTTAAATTTTTTTTAAGCTGGAAATGCCAAGGTGACCAAAACATTAATGATGTAGATCTATCTTATTCAAACTTTGTTTTACCTCAAAAATAAGTGGTCTTCTTTTTTTTTTAGAAGAGTCTAATAACTTATATAAGTTGCTTGTTTTAATATCTTTGATGATAGTATAGTTGCACTTCATATAACAAGTATTTGCTTTGAAATAACTTCTTAACCTTAATCTATAATTTTGCTAATTAATAATAAGTTCTTGGCAAGTCCTTGTACATGCAAAATGTCATTTATATCTTTTCAAATGTTGATTGGAAACTCGAAAGAAATCTTATTCTTTTCTTTGATGGCAACTCTTGTATCATTTCTTAAATAAACTTTAGGGCTAAATGGAAGATTTTTATAATTTAAAAACCATCTTTGATTACCTATCATGTGCTTACAAGCACTTGAGTCAGTATACCATACTTTATTATTCATAGTAACATACAATGCAACTACAAACACTAATTCATCCTTTACACTAGAATTCTTTTGTCTAATGTATTAGCTTGTTGCTTTTGGAAAGTCTTCTTCAACTTCCCTAACTTTTTATGTTTTTCTTTGATCCAACACTTCTTTTATAGTAATCTTTCTTGCTATAATACTTATATTTAGCATTCTTCTTGTAATCATGCAAATATCTATTGTCCTTATGATTATGAAAATGATGCTTAGATTTGTTATTGGCCACCAATGTCGCCTTTGAGATTGATTTTGCATCTGTCATAATACTCTTATTGCAATAATTGAATAGTGACTATTTATAATATCAATTCAATTGAAGGTCTTGTTTCCAATGTCACTATTAATGTATGGTGTCATGCACTAGCACAAACATAGTGTGTTTATATAATTGAGAGTTTGTTATAGAAGAGCCTAGTAAAAAGATACAGTAGCAAAACAAGGATAAATCATAAGAAGGTAGCAAAACATTTTAGTCTTAATACTACCTTTTTTTTTTAGAAGAAACTTCTACTTATTTTGTAAGAATATAAATAAGCCAAATCAAAGTAGATGAGATAATTAATTAATATATTCGTATTTAGAAGAAAATTAAAAATAGGATTTAGAAAAAATTACCTCAAAATACTAAGAATTGATACCCAAAGAAGACTGGTTGTTAACCAAGATTAGAATCAGATCTTAAGACACAAAACCATGCATTAATGGCAATTCTACG
This sequence comes from Physcomitrium patens, assembly GCF_059467195.1. Classification (NCBI taxonomy): domain Eukaryota; kingdom Viridiplantae; phylum Streptophyta; class Bryopsida; order Funariales; family Funariaceae; genus Physcomitrium; species Physcomitrium patens. Next base: position 8,728,940 of record NC_143432.1, read on the forward strand.
ATTTTTTGGTTGATTAGAGAGTAAGATTTAAGAATAAACTAATGAAGGATTTTTTGAGAGTTTGTTTCATATAATTTGGAGACATATTGAGTTTTTGAGAGCTTTTCAAAATAAAAGATTTTCTTAATGGTTTTGGATTTTAAGAAATAAAAAAAATATCTACAATTTTGAATATTGTATGAGTATTTTAGTACATTTCGAAGTGAAAGTTTGTGCATTTTTCATTTTGCTTATCTTTAATGTGTTTAAAAAATGTGATATCAATCAAATAGTTAGATTAAAGGATATGAGTTTTATTGAATTAGGACCTTGGATTTTTGAAATTAAAATCGCTGAGGGTTTTTATGATCCTAAAATTCTTATTGGTTTTATTGAAGCAATCTAGAATTAGAAATCTACACAAAAACCAATTTATTAAGAAATTTAACAATTCAACAAGGAGAAATTGTTGCTGAAATATCAACATCCAAGTTGGAAAAAGAAGGGAGCTAACATTTGAGAAGATTAGGAGTTTCATTTATTTATTTATTTATTTATTGGATTTGATTTTTGTCAAATTTTGTATACTTATTACTTTATTGTAGATTGAAATGTGGGTGAAATTTAAATTGAAATTAATGCTTTGATTAGTATTTATTAAGACTTTAAAATAACTATAGGAATTGATTAGGATTTACTTTGAGAGTTTTTGAATTTATTCAAGTTTTATTAAGGATTTAATTAGGATTTGATTATAATTTGGATAGAATTAATTGAAGATTTGATTAGGATTTGTTTAGGATTGATTTAGAATTACATTAAGATTTGATTAGGATTGGTTTAGAATTTGATTAGGATTGATTAGGATTTGATTAGGATTGGTTTAGGATTATATTAAGATTTGGTTAGGATTTATTGAAGATTTTATTAAAATTTAATTAGGATTTATTTAAGATTTCTATTTTTAATATTTTTTAAAAAAATATTTGATATTTTTTTAGGATATTTTTTATTATGTACACTTTTTTAAGGTTAATTTGTAATTATTTTATATTTCTCTTGTAATTTCCTTGAAATTTCTTTTGGATGTAATTAAAGATGAATTAGAATTATTAAAATTTAATTAAAGTTTGTTTAAGATTCTATTAAAGTTGTTAGAACATTCTTCTTGCAAATTCTATTTTTCTTTCTATAACCAAGCTCACTTTATAATATACAATAATGGTATGATTTCCAAAAACTCTTCAATAATGCCATAATAAGATTTCTATCAAAAGTTTTTTGGTAATAGAAGAAAATTGATCAATTGTTAATTGTAGTTTGCCTACATAAATAACAATATTGTCACCATCACTCATTTATGAGGTCCAAAATCCACAAATCAAGTATAATAGGCTCAAAGTATTTTTTAACTTTGTATATTTTTTTTAGACCCTTCCATGTCACCTCAATACTCTTTACCTTATTTATGATTAGAAATTCCATATCTTTAAGATGTAGACGTATTTTAGACAATGCTTTCTTGTCTATATCATCCTATTTCTCTAATTCCACTAGATCTATGGATGACCTAGGAGGTTTCTTGTACTTTCCACGAACAACCTTCTATAAATCCTTATTGATAGGAATAAATTTGATTTTCTCCTTCCAAAGATGCCAATTGTCTCTATTAAATTTTTCTATTGTGGTACTCAATTGAGACATTATAATGTATATACCAAAAATAAAAAAGATATGAAAAATAAGAAAAGATCATAAAAGATGAATAGAATTGGGATCTAAGTGAAGATTAACATCCACTTATAGCCTTTTTATAGAAATTCTAAAAACATCTTAAAAAATAAAAAAAATAATTTGGATGCATGTAGTATTGTGCCATTGTTAGTATGTAACTGTAGTTTCAATTGTCTACATAAATAATCACATAATGTCTAATAAGAATTATACATGTATATAAACACTCTTATAACAATGCAAAAGAAAAAAAAAAAATTGAAAACTTAAATTTCTTCTATCATTTATTTAATTACAACTTCAATACTTTCTATACCCTTTACAAGTGTAGAATCATTCAATGATTAGAGTCACAAACTATAAAAGAGCTTCCATCTATATATATTTTGGATCTTTGAGCAATTTATCTTAAAATCTAATTGACTTTTTTTAGCAAGATCTATATGATTTGAGAAATTATATTTATTAAATAGAAGAAAATTACTCCACAAGACCCTTCTAAAAGCCATACAACTTACCAAATAAACATAAATTCTTTACTTCTAATTTTTTGATTTTTGGCAAGGATTTTAGAATATAACTAGGGCAAAAGAAGAATTCAATTTGAAGTGGCTGATTTGGCATAGAGAAGTAGATACAAATAAGCAAAGAAAAGAAAAGAAAAATGTAATTAAGAAAAAGTAACAATTATATGCTTTGCTTTTTGAAAGTAATAAAAATAATCTTTTACCAATTTTGGAAGTGGAAAACAATACAATAGATTTAGGAGTAATCTTCACTATTAATTTTGTTATAATTGGTTTATACAAGGGCTATGACAAACACTAACTTTCTACTAAGTAATCTTCTACAAAGAAACATGTAAATTGAAGTCATAAAGATCTTTTGGCATATGATTGTAATGACTTACTATTGAATATTTTAGAAGTAATAAAATATAAAAATCTTTAAAGAAAAAATATGGCATGACATAAAAATAGAAACAATAGTAATTTTTTTTGATAGAATATTAAAAAAAAAACTAATAAACTCAAGATAAAAGAAATATTTTGCTAACACCTTCACAAACACTTCTTTTTGAGAAGTTTGTAGAATCTTAGATCAAAGAAAACAACTAGATGCATCAATCTCAACACCATGGGATGGAATAGAACTTAACCACAAAGGGTGGATGTTCCCAACTCCTTTCAGACTTGAAACAATTTCTAAACACATTACTGTTTCTTGCATTATCAAGAGCAACACCCAGAATGACAATATTAGTAAAACTTCCAACATCTTTTCAACATTGTCCCAGTACTCTATTGTATCACATGTTGACTTGACACGAAAGTTTACTCAGAATATTTCACCACAAATCAACGTTGACTTGATACAAAAGTAAATACAAAATTTGTAGCTACAAAAAACCTGACGTTGACTTGTGTCGGTAGGATAAGCGCCACAATCTGCGTGCTATAACTAGCCAGTCTGTGTTGCTAATGCAGCCCAGCATGTACAGGATGCGCAACATGAATGAGTGCAGACTCGTACAGATTGAACATATGTAGAAAATTTGACGCTCATGGCGATGCGTTAGCCTGATCAAGACCATGAATTTGTAGTTCCTGAAATTGTTTACAATAATTCTGGTGTGGTGTGAGAATCACCGCACTTGGGTGTTCTGCTAAACATAGCTACAAATCAGCAAACCACTTGTAGTATTTGGCATCCAAGATAACTTGGTGAACCGAGGAGATGCATCCTAGAAACCCAACCACGCTGAACAAGATGACAATGCCCCAGTGGATCCAGAACCTGGGCGTCTGCCGCGAGGGGCCGAAGGTGAAGGAGTAGAAGATGAAGGGAAGGATGAAATCTAGTGGGGTGAAGCAGAATGCTCCCAAGACGCCGTTAATGTCGCCAAAGAAGGGCAGAGCAGCGGAGACGAAGGTGGCGAAGGCAACATACGAGGATCGCAGCAGGAAACGTGGCACCAAGTTGCGCATCGAATACTTGCCTTCCTTCACGTCGGAAGTCTGGCCTTCAAAGATCTCGAATGTGGGTTGCGAGTACACCTCCACCCACCATTTCATCCACATAACATTGTCAACGCCAAGCCATGGAAACTACAGACAGTATACAAATGAAAAAATGAGAGTGCTTGATCCTTGTTAGGCCAAGCAAGTAGAGCCTACTGCAGTGCCTGTTCAAGCAATTAGGATGCTATTTTGGCACGGCCACAACTTTGCAAGGTCTACTTCCAGATGCTGAGATTGAGGAGCTTACCAAAGCCACAGCAGTGAGTTGCGCAAGCGCAAATCCATTGGCCAAGAGGATAAGCCAGCTTGGGACTAGAGCGGGTCCATCAGTTGGAGCAAGGTTGGTCAGGACGTAGCCTGCAACTTGATTTCCGAAGGCCCAGTATCCAGATATGGCGACAGAGAAGAAAGTTGTGACCACCACTGTGTAGCAAACCAACAAGCCCTTGAACATTTTATTCTCGACCGGTGGAGCCAATGTTGCCTGAATACGTAGAAGATAAGAGAGAGGCATTAGCTTATCAATAGAAAGCCATATTCTCCAATAATTGGCGTCACCTGCGTCATGTCTACTATGACACTCAGATACGCTTAAGTAGCTTATGGGCAAGGCGGTTGATGTCTTCCGTAGATTATGAGGAAGCCGATGGAAATCCTAAACCGGCTTGCTCAAAAACTACTTGAACATCATCTAAACCTGGATAATGTTGTGAGCATTATTATCAAATATTTCTCTGGGAGCTCTATCAAAACTTACGAACTCATTTGACACAGCCTCGAGGAATTTGTTGACGTGAGATTATGAGTACCCCAATCCTCCTAGTAACAGGATTAAACCATGGAGTTCATTAATTTGATGACGGAAGCAGTGGGAGTTTACAAGATCGACTGTAATCTATCAAAGCTACGTTCCATTCAAATTTTAGAGATCGATTGTCTGAATAATGGATGGGTCACTCATACCTGAATCTCCGGAATAATTCCATTTCCAAATGTAGTAGCGATGATGGCAAGTGCTTCAAAGACGCCAAAAAGCTTGGAAGCAGGGGTGCCGGATATAGAGTAGTCTTTTGGTGGGGCATCAACAGAATTGCCTGCCAAAGATGGAACGGACCGATTCATTAAGCCAGAGGCGTAAAATCTCTACAGAGATTCATGTAGTATAACTGGCCACAGATGGAGAACGCAACTTCCCAAACCTCTTCTAAGACACCATCTTCTGTAAAAACAAGTTCCGATGCAGCTGTGACTGAAACTATTAACTCAATCACATATTTCAAAAGTTCGCTTCTTGAAGCACAGATAGAATGTGCTCGCACCTGCATAGATGCAACCTCCCACAACACACAGAGAGAAGCCCAAGCAACACATCAAAGATGCCAGGTTGATATAACGTAGCGAGTGAAAGGAAGGCAATTGAGCGAGCACCAACATGAAAATCCCGAAGATAGCAACGAATTCGGAGAGTTGTCTTGTGCTTTCCGGTTCAAGGATGCTATAAATCAACTGCAAAAAATGTTCACTAATGAGTTCTAGTTGGCAAGTACGAGTCACCTACAGGAGCTTGGTTTTCGTTCATTTTCTGGTTATTTACTGCGCTTTAGGGATTCCAGCTTGAATGTCCTGAAGTCGATTCCATTAGTAAAAGAAAGATATCCCCAATGGACATGGTACAGAGACTAGAAGATTCTTCACAGCTACTTTTCAGCGAGTGCTGATTGAGGATGGCTTGCATTCTTGAGAATTCATTTGCTTAAATTGAGAAGCGCAAGCTGCAACGATAACGTGTAATTTCTGTGTTGGAAACTACTCACCTTCATACTTTGGCCCCCAACGATGCAGCTACCGATGACCGTTCCGAAGCATACAAGAAACTGAATCCCGCCAATACCGTAGTAGCCCCATGGCCCTGCAAATTGCAAAGCAGACCACGATCACTTCATCGCGGTGACTCAAAGATGACCTTCCTGAGCGAGACGAAATCTACTGTTACTCTTAAACATTATTTCAGGTGAACCACACAGCTGTGAACAAATAATTTATCATTTCCTATAACAACAACAACCACATTCGTCATAATCTACAATTTGCACAAACTGATTCAACAGTACTTTGAGCAGGAAGGATATATACCTAGAACATGTGCTCCCAGATCACGGAATCGGAGAAACCGATGGCCCCGGCGTTCAGAATTCTCGAGAACTTGCGAGAGAATATTGTAGGCATAGAATGAAACACCTGCGCAGAGACCGAGTGCTAAAACTCCAGCCACCCACCCGAGTTCTCGTAGCGCAAAGGGTAAGGTAAGCAACGCAGGGGTGGCTATGGACACGGTCAAATGGAAGCCAGCGTGCTTCCAGTTTCCTGCTCCATCCAGTTCGCAACATTAAATCCCATAACGCAGACATTTCCAGGAGTATTCTCGTAAAAGCAGCAGGATCTTTCCATGCGTTTCATGTGGGAAAAGATCTAAACAAATTTTCGAAGATTTTATTTTATATTAATTCATTTATTTTTGGCTTCAGCAGCTCTAACCTTTGGATTCAAGAACAAAGAGCGCGCCCCCATCAACGTCTTTAGATGGCATTTGAGGACGTGAACTGAAAGCTTCCACCTCGGAAGAGCCCTCCAATCTCGTATAACCTTGATGCCCATTCATTGTGAAACGGTGAGAAGCAAAAAGCCGCCGGGTTAAAATATCCTCGTGCACAACCTGCGCAAGCTTCACAAACACAACGAGAGGTTCACAGCGGTAGCGGTCCGATCCCGAATTCACCAGACGAAGGGGGATCCGCAGCTCGGTCGAATCGCTGGAGCTTTCCCGCTCCAGGGCACCTTGAAACGCTACATGAGCCACAGCGTCTCCGAGTCTCGATCAACCAACTAAGCTTCGATCCAGGATCAACAATCGGCTGAGACAAGCCCGAGAAACCGAGCGCTGTCCTCCAACTCCGCCTGATGGCAACCCTCGAGGTGGAGATGGCGTCTACGCAAGCATTGCGACAGAGATTCCTTGCTCCACTGATCGGGCAGGCATGGCATGAATCACCTGCGCAGAGAGTGCTAAAACTTTCTGCTGTTTTCCAGGATTGGCTCTGTTCCGTTCAGCGTGGGGTGCCCGTTTGTGGCAGCTCGTGACCCCAAAACCTCATGACGTCGTCGCCGACGTGGGAACCGTTGCCTTCATTGCCGTCGATACAACACTAGATCCTGGCTTCTTCTTGTTGAAGGGTCTTGAGACTATGGCCTTGTCTTATGCCCACAAGTGTGTCTGATTGGATGGAGATTATTATTATGATCATTGTTATTTTTTGACACAAGTGGAGTATTTGCAATGTGTTGATTGAATTAGTTATATGGTTTCTATGGTTCTTATATCTTGTCAAATAAAGTAGATTTAAGAACATTGACCTACACAATCCCATTCTTTTTTATATTATTATAATTGATACTATAAAATTGTCTTTGTAAAGTGGAATTTTAGGCCAACATGTAGAAATTTTTATTTTTTCTCAAAGCTCTTTTTTTTCAATCATATTTTTAGTCATCCATATTTTGTTTCATTTGAAAAAAAAATCTTGTTCTTATGTGGTTACTTGTTTATTTTTATGCATATAATCTTTTGTATTACACAATTATATTCCTAGAGTTTTATTTATGATTTTTTATTATTTATTTATTTTTTAATATATAGTATCACTCAAACTTTTTATATTAAAAATAACAAAATAAAAGCAATTATTTGAGTGTTTATGTCAAAGACATAAACCACAAACAATCAAAACATTAATAGACTCTTATGTCACTCAAAAAGAATAGATATTCATTCAAAGATAGTATAATATTAAAACTAGAATGGCTATTGCCAAAGACAAGACTAGAGACTATTGAAACTAGACCAAGAACATGAAAGGTATTGATAAGAGTAAGGAAGACCTCATTCTTGCCTCCATATATACTATCTAATTAAGAACTATGTAGTGACGTTCTATAGGACTTCTAATATATCTTTAATTTGCAAGATACATATCTAACTTGTAAGATAAATTTCTTACATTGTTGGAACCTATTACAAATGCACATAGATTAAACTTACATCAATACAATTTAGAAAAACACACAAAAAATCCAATTTCGCTACAAAAAACATACTTTGTATGGCACAACAATATCTATTTTAAGTCCAGACAAAAAATTCACTTACTAATTCTACTACATGCTATGAATGGACTTCAAACTACCTATACCAATCTAAAAGGGCATTGCTTCTGCATCCATGTAAAAAAAAAAATAAATACTAAATTTAATAGCTTATTTTGTTCACTCAATATATTAAAAAAATATTTAAAAAGTATTGAAAAAAAGTATTAAGTGATCATTTACTCTTTTTTAGTGATATCAATAAGGTATATGAGTTTCCTAAAAATATATCCTAAATTAATTATCACTGAAAAGATAACTTTGAAGAATTTATACTAAAATTCATATAATATTATCTACATAGAAATTATTATTTTTTCTTGGTTATTTATGCTAAAATAGTTTCAAATAAATTTTGAATGTAAATTGGTAGTTCAACATTAATAAAAGTTTCTATTTAATTATTAAAAACAAATTGGCGTGTTTAAATTTTCTTTCAACAAATTCTTGGCACCTCTTATAATGAATATATACTAAGTATCTTCTAAGATTTTTTTAGAATATTATAGGATCTTATAGAATTCCAAACCATCGATTTTAGATCTTTAAAAAACTCAAAACTTATTAAAACACATCATAAAATTATAAATATTCTATTTAGTACAAAATTTAGAGCAAACAAAGCATTGTATTATTTCTAATTAAGTCTTGTTTTGATTAGAATTTTTTTTTCTTTAAAACCTCTTAATGTCTTAATAAAATAATAGCTATAATCATTAGTAATAGTCTTTATAAAAAATTAACATATATTTGTCAAAAAGTAATGTTTTAAATTTTTGAGATATTTTGACAAATCATATGTAAGTCAAATAAAGTATTTTAAGATATATGAATATGACTATATAGATATATATATAGATATATATATATATATATATATATATATATATATATATATATATATATATTACTTTATAAAATCAAATTTTACAATTATTTTTCTTTTATACTAATTTAAGTGTAAAATTATCTACTTTATATGTCTTAGAAAGTTCTAAGACATATATTTTGATACCTTCTTAACTATAAAATTCATATTTTATTAATTTTCTTTATTCTTTTTAGTTGAACATAAATATATTATTTTTTAATTAATTTGTCTAAATTTATGTTAATATATTATTTGTTAATACATTTATTATCTATATTTATGTCCTTTACTAAACTAAACATCTTTTTGAAGAGCATATAGTGGTATAATAAATAAATTTGAAAAAAATATATGCGTAGTAATTTATACCTATATATGTATAATTTGTACACATTAATTTTATTATTTTCTTATTTAATATTTAAAATATAAAAGCTAATGCTTATATTGGTTAAGTTTGAAGAATTAAAAAAAATTCACTGTATACATAAATATAATTATAAGGTACAAATTTAATAGCATGTGTGTAAAACTTATATAATATATTAAAATCAAATTCAAAGATAGATAAGAAATAAATTTTGATATTTTTTTAATTATGTACTGTAAATAAATATGATCAATTGGTATTATAACTATTTATCAAAGCACCCATTTTATTTTTTAAATATTTTTTAAAATAATTTATATATAAAATTTATTTTTCCATAAATTAAAATAAAATTTTACTAAATATATTCATAAAATAATAAAAACATGTTAAAAAATAAATTTCAGATTTAATCTTGATTAATTATATAATTAAATTCATTAATTTTTGAGTTAGAATATCATTGAACTTATAATATGTAATAATAGATGTGTTATGATAGAATATATTAAAGTTTGTAATATAAACTATTTTTAGTATAAAATATATATCAAAAATAAAATAAAATATTTTTGAATATAAAAAATGAATAAAAAATTGCTTAACATCAAAGAAAGATGAGTTAATTTTGTGTTGATAAAAAATATCTTAATCTTGTGAGTATATTCCTTAAAATATTTATTAAAGCACATCAAGAGTATTATTTCTTTAGTTTAATTTTTTTATTGGCTTGAAAATTCAATATTATTTTATATACATATTTATTTCGTAAAATGATATTTCATTTATGCCATCTTTTTTATAATACAGAATGATTTTTATTAAAAAAATTACTCTATATTATTTATGAAATAATAAAAGCTTTAATAAATCAAGTAATATTTTAAAATTATATAACTATTTTAAAATAGGAAATAAATAAATTTTATAAAAAATACATAAAACATTAAAATAGAAATTAATTTAGATACAAGAGTAATAACAAAAAAAAAGAAAACTTAAATTTTTCCAAAATTTATGTTTGGAAGACTAAAGTATTCACACTCTTACTTTTTTATTCATGTTCTAAAAACTAAATCCTACAACAGCTTTTAGGAGAAATTCTAAGAATTATAAAATATCATAAATTTTTATAATATCTTATATAAAAATATTTGAAAGATTATTGGAGATCCTATATAATTATGCAAGTTTATGAAATTTTTTAAAAATTATTTATAAAAATATTATTAAATTTCTGATTAAAAAAATATTTATAGATTTTTTAAAGTCTAAAAATAATATAAATATCTAAAAAATTTAAGAATTTATCATAAAATATCTAAGATTGTAGTTAATCATATATTTATAACATTGATATCTAAAAGTTATAATAAAAGATTAATAAGACTAGATAAAAATAAATAGAAGAAAGGTTATAAAACACTTTATTTATTTTATAAATTATAAAAATAATATTATTAGAATGTATAAACCAATAGTTATAGATTTCTAAATGATTTAAGAATAGAATAATATAATAAAGATTAAAGATTTAAGATTTTAAAACAAACTTATTTCACTTGATTCTTAAAAATATAAAAATTATATATATATATATATATATATATATATATATATATTAGAAGAGCTTGATGTAGAACTTGTATAAGAAGTATTTCACATTCTTCACAATCTACTTATAAATTTTAGTTTGTCAATCTTCTAAATAAAAAAAAAAATAGAAAAAATATTTGATGTATTATATTGATATAGCATTAGAATTGTCCTTTGTTATCACAAAAAATAAGCCAATTAAATCCGTTGTTGTATTATGTGAAGTCTTGCTTGAGAATATTGAAGAAAAAGAATTTTGAAGTCACCAACACATAGCATCAATAAGAGTGCTTACGAAGAGAGTATGAAATAAGATATTTCTTACTTCCAACATCCATTACTTATAGGTGATGGTTGTTGCTCTAATAGACAACTTCCATCCTTTGATGACTACATCCATTCAACAATCTATCTAGAATCTCTATAGATATCTTATCTATTATAAGAATATATTTTTAATATATTCTTTATATCTTTAAGATCCATTATCTATTCATCTGCTTTATCTCTTGGCCTTCTTACATATCAAAAGCCAATCCTTTAACTAACAGTAATTTATCTAAAGTAAAATCTTCTATAATATAACTTATTTTAATTTCACCTTTACTTACTTATTTTAACACTCTTACTTTGCTATCAGTCAAAGGCTTTCAATTCCAATGCCTTTTTCAACATATGATGTCTATTTTTTTATTAATGCTTTTATCAATAAATTAGCAAGTATGTCTTTTGTTGCAAAATACTTCATATCAATCACTCCCATTTCAATCTTTTCACTTATGAAGTAATGTTGAATGTCAATATCTTTGGTCATTGAATGATACTTTGAATTCTTTGTAAATGCAAGACATCTTTGATTGTCACATTCTATTGAAGTTGCTTCCATTTGTATTACTCCAATGTCCTCCAAAAGTTGTCTTAGCCATATTACTTCTATTGCTTGTTGCCATATACTTTGCTTCTATTATTGATCTTATAATTGTTGGTTGTTTCTTGCAATTCTATGAAATAACTCCCACTCCAACAACAAAAAACATATCTCACTATTGACCTTCTATTATTTATATCTCTAGCCCAATCTTTATCAAAACAATCATACAAAGTAATGTTATCACCTCCAAGGTATAATTTAAAATGTAAAGTGCTTTTTAAGTACCTCATGATCTTTTTGATAGTTGTACAATAGATTGGTTCAACCTTTAATATATGTTGGCTTACAACACTCACTACATATATAAGATCCATCTTTATATCAACTATATATACAAAAGTGAGTCTACTATTGTTTTGTATGAACACCTTACATTTGACCTTCAACTTCAATAAATTCTTCATCTGTAAGCTTCATCAACTTCAAATTGGCCTCCGAAGGTATACCTAAAGGCATATACTCTTCCATATTGAATTGTTTTAACACCTCTTCAATATACTTGGTTTGGCTCATTATAATGGCCTTGTTAGTAAAATTTCTTACAAACTCCTTTCTTAAACAATAGTAAAGCTCCAAGTCCATTACTGCTCCATGTGAACTCTCAATTATGCTCCAAAATTTAAATTTTTGTTATTTACTTATTTTATGATAATTGAGCATGTTAGATTAGGATTTATATAAGTAGAATTTAGTTTTATAGATATTTTAGGATTATAACCTTTGATGGTATAAATTATAGCCTAATTCCTTGAGTTAGGTTAATTAAGACCAAAGTAATAAGAATTAGAAAATTAAAATAGCAACTTAGTTAGTTTTAATAATTTAGAAGTTTTTAGTCACTATTATGAGAATTGAATAAAAGCCTATGAGTTAACCTATAATTATTTCACATGATTAAGAATGAGTTAGAATTATAATTTTTTAAAAGATTTAGTGAAATTTAGCAATGATAGTTTTGAGATTTCCTTCAATTCAATAAATTCAAGTGATAATGTGGTTCTTTTAATTAATGGAAGCCTTTTTAATGCAATGGTGGCATTGGATTCACCTCATGGAGTGAAGAAAATAAGATCAATATCCTCTCCTTCAAAGTACAAGTGGAGTGATGAAATTCTCATTTTGCAGGATTTAACAAGAATTGCTAAAATCCTTGTCGGTAAATTTTTTTATAAAAATTACAATTGAGCATGGATTGAAGCATAAGAGTAGTTGATTTTGGCATAAAAAGGTATTTTGAATACAATGGTGAAGTTAGATTTACCAAAAGGTGCTTTCTTAACCACCTACAAGAGCCATCAGCCTTGGTAACGAAATTGGCTCTTGGATGAATGAAGGCCATAGATCTACATTAGGAATCTTAGAGATCAAAGGTGGAGATGTGGCCGCCCTTCCACAACCCACCACTCAATTTTATAAGAGTGGCTTGGTTCTCCAAGCCCTCTCTCTCTCCTCTTTTGGTGAAGGAAAAAATGATGTCAAATTTTGGCCCTAAATCCTAATTTTAATTTTTTTTTGACTTTTAATCTCATTGTGAACTTGTGGTTGTGTATGCATGGATCTTGAGTAGTGAATGATGGTTATTGGGTTTTAAGACATAGGTCATTGTGTACTTTTAAAATTAAAAGTCTGTAGTCTTTTTGTCTTTAGAAATAGATATTTTAATTCTAATTCCATACTATCTTTGAATAAATATCTAATTTTTTTTTAATGACACAAGGATGTATTGATATTTTGATTTTTTTTATTCATGTCTTTAAAAATTTGGCAAGATTATTAATTCATAATTCCTATTTTATTTTAGAAGTGAATAAATTATCTTATTTCTTTTGTTATTTTAAAAATTACAAATTATACATCTTAAAACTAATATTTTTATTTTTTATATTGAATCTTTTTTTTGAAAGCAATAGATTATTTTTCTTAATATAAATTTTTATTTAATGTTAGAGGTTATAAATTATTTTCTTCTAATTTGACTTACAAATTTGTTAAAATTATACTTTGTAGAGATAGAAAGTAAAATTATTTTTATACTATATTTGATCAAAGTGAGAATGGATTTATAACTATTACTAATCTTTTATGAGTTTTTTACTATTTTTAGAATAAAATTTCATGCAATACTAACTTCAACCATAGAAGTATTATTTCCATGCCTATGGAAAAAATCAACAATGAAGTTTAATATCTATGCCAAAAAGTTATGCAGTTAAAAGAAGCAAGTACATCCACCTTACAATTGAATCTTAGAAGTCTTAATACTACAAATATGAAAGAGACAAAGATAAGTATGCCAAAAAAGTTTGATGGAACAAGATTAAAATTTCAAGGATTTATAGAATAAGTCAAGTTTTATTTAAGATTGAATCCTTTATCTTAAGATTTTTCAATATCTTAATGAATTTATTCAAGTTAGATTCATATGTATTTTTTTTTATTTAGAAGTTTTTTTTTTTTTTTTTTTTTTTTTTTAATTTTACCTTAGGTGGAAAAAGATTTATAACTCTTCTATAATTCAAATTTATTCTTAAAAAAATTAAGGCCAAATTTGAAGAAAGTAATCAAGAAAAGATAATAAAGACCAAATTCCTATCTTTACAATAGGAATTAAGTTCAACTACTATATATGCTATTGAATTTCAAAATCTTGCCTGTAATATGAGTAGGAATGACAAAGTTCTTATCAATTAATTTTGATAAGAATTAAAAAATAATATCAAAGATTTATTATTGATAATATTAAAATTAAATTCATTAAAATAATCTATTCCTTAAGTTATTGCATGTGATAATTAACTTTTTAATTAAAAGAGCATGATTGCTAAAAAAGATAATATATTAAAAAATATAAAACTATCCAACTACAATAGAAACCATGTAATTAGAATCTTATGCAATACCTAATAAAGGTCCTATTTTTTTTTTTAGATTCCTCATATTTCTTTACAATAGATGTTTGTTTAAAACCAAAACATTACAAAATCTCTATCTTATTAAATTTAAAAGCTTTAGCTTGTTTTGTAGATAAAGACTTTATTAAAAATAAGAAATGTCTTTAGTAAAAAAAACTAGATTTGTGCATATAGAAGTCATAGATGGTCATTAGTTGTCCTTTAAAGATGTTATCTATAAAACTATTCTTTTAAATATAGCAATTAATAGACATAATAGCTTTATTATATTAAATTTTATTAGATCTCTTTTTAATTCAATTGTTATAAGTTTACTATGGCTAAAGAAGTATAATCTTTGAATACATTGGATTTTTTATAACTTTGATTTTTTTCATATCGTAATCCAAATTTTTGTTATTTAAATTGAAAGTAATGAATCCAAACTCTTATTGGTAGGTCCAAGAGTTTTTATGCATGCTATAAAAAAATGGTCATTTTTTGATGTTTATGCCACATCCACTGTTAATAGTAAAAAATACTTTAAGTCACATTCTAAGTCAATATCAAAATTATTAAGATATTTTATAGGAAAAAAATAAAAATATTCTTATACAATATTATCTTTATAATTGCCCTATTAATTTTCAAGAAAAAACTCAATCATCATTCACAATAATTTATAGCTTATCAAAAAATAAGTTGATTATACTTAATGAGTACATTAATCAGAACCTAGTTAAAAACTTCATATGTCATTTAAAATCTCTAATAAAAGCTCTTATCTTATTTATGAAGAAAAAAAAATATCACTTTAGATGTGTATGGATTATCAAGAAATCAATAAGATTACCATAAAAAATAATTATCTTTTATTTTTGATATTATAACTTCTTAATTAATTAAATCAAATAAATATCTATATAAAAATATAACTACAATGAATATATAATTTAATATACATTTGAGAATGAGATAAATAAAAGACTACATTTTAAATCAGGTACAAATATTTCAAATATAATATATTCTTTTTTCAACTTATAAATATACCAAATTTTTTTTAACATTTAATAAATGATATCATTTAGGTGATATTATTATCTATTATCAAGGTAACATTTTAATCTATTCTTAAAATATAGAAGAGCATAAATTTTATCTTTTTTGTGTGTTATAAAAACTTAGAGATTTAGTATTCTATGTTAAGTTGGAGAAGTTTAAATTTTACGTGGCTCAAGTTGACTTCTTTGGATATATCATTTTAAATAATAATCTTGCAATGAAACCTAAGAAAATTTAAACTATCAAAAATTAAAATATTTTAAAAATAAAATATTTATAATTTTATTTGAGATTTTTTAATTAATATTGGATCTTTTCTAAAAATTTTATTAAATTATAGCTCCAATTATACAATTTACTTGTTGAGACAAATATGAGTGCAATAAAGAAATTAAAATATTATTTGAATCTTTAAAGATAGGTTTTATTTTTATAAAAATCTTATATTGCATTAAATTTTTTAAAGTATTTTTAATAAAAATAAATAAATCAAACTTTGCTTTGAATGTGGTGTAATAAAAAATAGTAGTAGATGACAAACTTCATCTAATAGCTTTTTATTTAAGAAAATTCTCAATAGTATAGATCAACTATAAGATCTACAACAAAGAGCTTCTTGTAATTGTGGATTTATTTTTAAAATGGCACCATTAACTAAAAAGAACTTTAAGTCCAACAACATCCTTATTTTACACCAAAAAAAAAAGATATAACTTTTTATTTTATTGTTGATCAAAAGATTATTTTGAAGCCATAGTAATTTTATTTTTAAGTAATAAAATCAATAATAGTTCTTAATTCAATATTTTAAAATTAAATTTAATCAAATATGTTATTAGCTTTTTTATTTATAATATTAAAAATAAAATATTTAAATCGTACAATAATTCTAGATTTGAATTTTAAAATAATTTTTTCTATTTTAAAGAATAATTTTATATTTTAAAAGATAAAGCAAGACTATATGCTTTTAAAGCTTGTCACAATTTTTTAATTGCATAATATTTTGAATATAATATGACTTTGGAATTTTTATTTAAATATTATTATTGACTTCAAATATAAAAAAAAAATTAAAAACTTTATACAATCATGTAATGTTTATTCAAGTTTAAAAACTTCTTATCATCAACTTTACAGACTTCTTCAACTACTAGCTATTTTTCACAAATATACATATTTATTTTAATGATTATCTATATTATTAAGTAAAAATAAGTAAAAGTAGATTAATTTTATAATATCTTGTAAAAAAGCTTCCTAAAAGCTTCATAGATACTACTTTGACTTTATACATATTTATAATTAATTGTTAGATTAGAAACTTGGTCAATAAATTAGCCACATGTTACGCATGTTAATAGCTTATAGAACAAATTAACTATGTGGCACATATATAAAAAAAATTGTCTTGCAAGTAAAGACATGTATTCAACGAAATCAACACGTGTTAGAAATTCCATAGAACATTGCAACACAGCTCTTAGTTAGATAATATATATAGAGGCAAGAGTAAAACCTTCTTTATTTTTGTCAATGCTTTTCTTATTTTTAATCTAATTTCAATAGTTTATATTCTTCTAGTCTTTAACAATAGTCATTTTAGTCATAGTACTATGTTACCTTTAGATTAAATATTTATTCTTCTTCAATTATACAAAAGTATTTTAAGATTCTTCTTATTTTAATTCATATCCTTGAAAATTTGAAAAGAATAGTAATTTATTATTTTTTCTTATTTTAGAAGTAAATAAATTATTTTATTTTTATTATTATATTTTAAAGATTACACATTATTTATTTTTAAATAAATAATTTTGTTTTTTTAAAAAATATAGATCATCTTTCTTTATAGAAATTTTTATTTGACATTAGAGGTTGCAATTATTTTCTTTTAATTTTATTTGTGGATTTATTAAATTATTTAAAATAAAAAAATCATAGATACTACATTTGATAAAAATAAAATTAGATTTATAATTATTACAAATTTTTACTAGCTTGTTAATACTCTTAGGGTAGAAATTTCATGCATCACCAATGCCAACTATAGAAGCACTATTCCTATATCTATAAAAAAAGTCTAGAATCTATACCAAGAAGTTGTATTGTTGAGAAAAGCAAGTAGATCAATCTCACAACCAGATTCAAAAAATCTTGCTTCTACAAGCATAAGAGAAGCAAGGATTAGTATGCTTAATAGAACAAAATTAAAATTTTGAAGATTTTTACATTTAATTAAGTTTTATTTAAGATTGCATCCTTTTCAATACTTCAATGGATTTACTCAAGTTAAATTCATAGGTGCATTTTTTTTTGGAAGTGATTTATTTTTGTTTGCATTTAAAAAAAAAAAAAAAATCACAACTCTTTTATGATTTGAATTCATTTTTAGAAATCTTTACAATCATATTGAAAAATATGATAAAAAAGTAACAAAGATGAAGCTTTTATCTTTACAACAAGGATTATAGTTAGCAATTATATATGCTATTGAATTCCAATACCTTGCTTATGATGTGGATTAGAATGAAAAAGTCCTTATCAATAAATTTTGATATGGATTGAAGAATAACATCAAAGATTTATTATTAACAATATCAAAAGTAGATTTTTTGAAATAATTTATTGCTTAAGCCATTGCATCCAACAATCAACTATTTGAAAGGTATTACAAATAAAGTTTTGGCTAAAAAAAACAAGTCAACTGATAATGAAAACTCTTAACCTTTCAAAAATTTATTCATCAAGGCCAAAATTGATGCAAATTGATACAATATGTTTTAAATCTTTTATTAAGCAAGAAAAAATTTAATATTACTAAGAGGATTTATACTTATATTATAGAAAAATTAAGCATACTACTCAATATTGTACAAAGAAGCAACACAATTACAAAATGAGAAGCATGATTGCTAAAGAAGATAATGTTTCAAAAAATATATTTCTTTAACTATAATAGGAAGCATGTAGGTGGAACCATGTGCAATACCTAATAAAGGTCCTATTTTCTTCTTAGATTCTTCATCTTGTTTTACAATAGATGTATGTTTAGAACCAAAAAATTATAAAGTCTTTGCCTTATTTGATTAAGAGCCTCATCTTCTTCTATAGACAAAGACTTTCTTAAAAAATAAGAAATATTATTAGTCAAGAAAATTAAATCTGTACATATAGAAGTCATAAATAGTCATTTGTTGTCTTTTGAATATATTAGCTATAAAACTATTCTTTTAAATATAGAAATTAAAGATTATAATAGCATGATAATATTTAATATAATAAGATATCTCTTTAATCAAGTTATTTTAAGATTATTATACTTAAAAAGGTATAATTTATAGATAGATTGGATTTCTCATAACCTTAATTTTTTTTAGTTTAATCTAAAATTTTATTAATTAAGTAAAAATACATAAGTCTAATATATCTAAACCTTTACTTGTAGATGTAAGAGCTTTCATGCATGCAACAAAAGAAAGGTAATCTTTTGCTATATATGCCACATCTATTTTTGATGGTAAAAACATATCAAGTGGTATTCCTAGCTAATATCAAGATTTTCAAGATGTTTTTGAAAAGAAAAATATAAATATTCTTCCAAAATATTGATCCTATGATTGTTCAATTGATTTGCAAGAAGGAACTTAACCACCATTTGGATTAATCTAGAGCTTATTATAGAATGAATTGGTTGCACTAATAGAGTAAATTAAGAAGAACTTGGCTAAGAAGTTTATATGCCATTCAAAATTTTCAATAGGAGTTTTTATTTTAATTATAAAGAAAAAAGATGGATCTTTGCAGATGTACGCAGATTATTGAAGACTTAATAAGATCACCATTAAAAATAGATATTTCCTACCTTTGATTTCAAGACTTCTTAAACAACTCAATTACGCAAAGATCTATACAAAAATAGATCTACAAGGAACATACAACTTAGTCTAATGATATATTATATAAAGTCTACTTAAGAATATATTAGACACTTAGTTGCAGCAGGAAAAATGGAACTTGCAATAAGATGAGCATAAAAAATTTAATAGAATCTTAATTTTTTTTAATTAAATTATAATAATATTAATCAATATTTAATAAAATCCAAAAGAAGTCTCAAGAACTTTCAAAAGAAACATAAAAAAACTATAAATTAATCTTAATTAAATATATGTGAGAAATATATATATATATATATATAATAAAAATATTAATTGAATCTTAATAAAATTCTAAATAAATCATAATAAAATCCTAAAAAAAATTTTATCAAATCTTAATGAAATCCTAAGCAAATTCTAAATGCTAACTGTAAGTCAAATTCTAATTAAATCTTAAATCCTAATTATAAGTCAAATCCTAATTAAATCCTAAATCCTAATTGTAAGTCAAATCCTAATTAAATTCTAAATCCTAATTGTAAGTCAAATTCTAATTAAATCCTAAATCTTAATTGTAAGTCAAATCCTAATTAAATCCTAAATCCTAATTGTAAGTCAAATCCTAATTAAATCCTAAATTCTAAATCCTAATCCTAGATCAAATTCCAATGAAATCTTAAATCCTATTCAAATCTTGGATCAAATCCTAAGAGAATCATAAACTCTAAATAACTCCAAAAAAATTCCAAATAAATTTCAATCAATTACTATAGCTATTTAAAAATTTAATAAATATTAATTAAATCATAGATCTTGACTATAATTTCATTTAAACTTCAATCAACAAGAAATTAACAAGTATACAAAATTTGACAAGAATCAAACTTACTAATTGTAAGAAAAGCTCCCAAAACCTCTTGATTATTGACCCTCATTCTTCTTGAACTTGAATGTTGAACTTTTAATACCAATTTTTCTTTGTTGAATTGTTTAATTGCTCCAAATATTTGATTATGTATAAATAATAAAATTTTAATTGCTCTCACCAAATTTTGCTTCAATCTAATTAGTAAATATTGTTAGATCTAAAAATCACTCATTAATCCTAATTTCAAAATTTTAAGACCATAACCTGCAAAAACCTTCATATGCTTCAATCTAATTATTTGATTAACATCAAGTTTTTTACATACATTTATAATAAGTACAAAAACAAATTAACCAATTTTTATTTGTGAATATACTATAAAACTCTCAAAATTTTGAAATTTGTAAACCTATTTTTATTTCTCAAAATCTAAATCCACCTAGTTCATTATTAACTTTGAAAATCCCTCAAAATCTCAATATTAATTCAATTTATATGAAACAAATATTTTAAAAAAAATCTTCTAGTTTTCTCTTAATTTCTATTTTTTGATTTATAAAAGAATCTTGAAATTATTGTAGGTCCTCGGTTTTATACTTCAAGGTCTGATTTCGACCCTAGTTGGCAATTGATATCAATTCTTGTCTTCTTGAGATAATTTTTCTATAATAAACTCTTAACTTCTTCTTTTATATGCCTTTATTTTTATTTTTTTAATCTATCTTATTTTTCCTTATTTATGGCTCTACAAAATAAATAGAAACTATTTATATAAAAAAATATAATATTAATAGATTTAATTACTTGCCTATCATTTATTTCTATTTTTTATTATACATTTTTAATTATGTTCTTCTATAATAAAATACTTTTATTTTTTTTCATCTAATAGCTATGTCACTACAAAACATCTACCCCCCCTGAACCTATGCATCCTTCGACATATACCAATGATTCTACAATATGTTGATGTAGAATGATCTTGATCTTAGTCAAATTCTTGGTCTTTAATCTGCTCTTCTACTCCCATTTCAATATTACTTAGTAGATTTTGTTCTTTATCAAAATATGTCCATATACCTATCTAAGTAATTTGATTTGCTTCCCTATTATAGGTTTCTTTAATTTTGTTCCATCAAGTTCTTGTAAAATGTATGTACTATTGTCATAGACTTCTATTACAACATATGGTCCAAACCAATGCTTAGAAAACTTTCATAATGTACTACATTGGTTATCCAAATTATTATCATATACTAAGATTCAATCACCTTCTTCAATTGGTTTAGGCCGTAATGAATGCATTTTATCAAATATTTTTTTATTACTTTTTTTTGCTTCTTTCAATCTTTCTATTGCTAATTCATTATCTTCAAGTCTTCTTTTTAATTTTTGAATTCATAATGCAAGAAGCTCCTCTCTATTAAGATTATCTCTCCAAGGCAACACTATCTATGTATGTATTTTTTTTTCTATTAGTATAATTTAATTTTGTTCATACATTAATTTAAAAGGTATATAACCAATCACCGTAATAGGAGTAGTGCAGCTTGTCTATAATACAAATGATGGAAGCCTAGGCTACTAATATACTTTTTTGTTGCATGCCTTTACTAATGCCTTAACAATAGATGAATGTCCTTGCTCACTCTTTCCATTATCTTTAGGATTATATATTATTGTCAAAGAAAGTTTAATTTCCATCATATTAAAGAATTTTCTTGCTTCTTTTTCATCCAATTCACCTCTATTTGTAATGATTTTTTAATACAACTATAGTAACAAATAATGTCTTCTAATAGAAATTAACATATACTTTTAGTATTTTTTGTTTTTATTGCTTATCCTTCAACTATATTTGATAAATCTTCAAGTACCAATAGCAAATACTTCAATTATCCAAGTGTCATGGGCATTGCTTCTAAACCTACTACCCATTTATAATGTAATGCTAGAAGATAAATTTGATGTAATATATTTTGATGTCAAATATTAGAATAAAGTTGACAAATTTCATATGATCTTATAAAATCTGCGACATCTTTATTTTTGTCTTTCCACAAATATTTCTCCATCAATTTAGTAAAAGTTGTCCAAATTCCATTATATCATATCCATAAACTTTCATGAAATTCTTTAATAATCTTTTGTTGAGCTTTTAAACCATATATCATTCATTGTAGTACTTTTCTTCTCCTCTTTAGATGCATAAAAAATATCCATAGGTTTTTTTATAATTTTTCTTAAACACTTGATATGTCTAATCTTCTTGTTGCTTAAATGTACTCAAATATTTTTCAACATCTTTTTGTTCACCTTAATATAAATCTCTTAAAAATATTTTTAGTGATATATTTAAATATATACCTTCTTTCTTTAATAATTCATTAGTATAAAATTTTATATACACATCATCTTCTAAATCAATAATATTTTTTTCATTCTAATATCTTACTCTTAATAACAAATCTGCAATTAATTTTTTTTCTTTGCAATGTATTTAAATTTTGGATTTATAGATTTGATATATGCTATCTATTTTAAAATAGAAATATTAAGAATTGAACAACTTGTAATCATTTTTAATAAATATAAATAATTTCTTTGTATAACTACTAATGCATCAATCAAGTATTCTTTTTTATTTTTCATAGCTATTACTACATTCCATAATTTTCTTTTGATTTGTGCATATGCCCTTTGTTTAACATTTAAAACCTTTTTTTCAACCTTACTACAGATTTATTCCTTTATTTATTATTTTGCCTAATTGTTCTACTAATTTCAATTGGAATTGCATCAATTGTTAATATTACTAACCTTCCACATTCATAATTTATTTTCTTCAAAGTTGAAGGTGAATAAAGAAGTTTTTTTAATTTTTTCATAGCTTTTCTTTATTCTTCTTTCAATTAAAATTATTTATTCTTTCTTAACAACTTATATAATGGATTTGCTATATATTCAAAATGAAATATCTATATATAATAGAAAATATATGCTCTTAAAATCTTTTGACTTCCATTATATTTGAATATTCCTTCATCTTTTTGATAATATCAATCTTTTTTATACTTAGTTTGTGTCCATATGATCCATACATGTATCTTACTACCAAAACTTTTTTTATTCCAAATATTGATTTTATCTTCAATAAAGTTAAACGAAATTTTTCTAATCTTGTCAAAATCTTCTTACAATCATCAACATGATCTGCCACAAACTTCTTACATATCTTTAAATCCAATATCTCATCTTTTCTTTTTGCTTCACATTTCTTAATTGGCATAACATTTTAAAAAATTATTATTATTTTTTGAATAAAATCTCTTAATATCTCATGTATTCTATTTATCATATGGACTTCAAAATTTATAGCCAATTATAGTAATATACATATTTTAACTAATCCTAATGATATCTTTATAGTTATCAAATCTTTACTTTGTATTGTCAATTAAAATCGATCACATTCTAAATAAAGATATTTCATAGAATAAATTATTTTACCTACAAATGCATTTGCAAATTCATCCATAATTGAATTTAAATCCATATTTCTAATAATTACTTATTTATTAGTTGTATATCTTAAATAAACCTCAATGTTTCATTTTTCTTAGGTATTGTGAACTACTAATTGAAATATGATACAATAGATGGTTCTAAAATTCCCATCCTAATTCTTTCATTGAATTGTTCAATTAGATTTGGCAAATGAATCTTTGAAATTCAAATTGACTTTAAATTTAAAGATTCATGTGGAATTATGAAAATAACCATAGGTAATACATTACTTAGATTAATGCATCCTATATCATGTGATTCAAATGCAAATACCTTATTATATTGTAAAAATATTTTTTTGAAATATTTTTTTTCATCTCTTGTCAAAGAATTCTCACATCCAACTTTCAAACTACCTAATATCAATTCATTCTTAAATTCATGATCTATTTTCCTTTGATCTCTTAAATTAGGTTGTATAGAAGCTTTTTCAATCATTTTCTTTAAATCTGATGGTAGTAACAATACCATTGGTTTAGCCTGCTTTGCAATAGTCTAATATTTTTTGTTCACCTTCATTTCATATTTATCTATATATTCTTTCATTCCATCATAAAATTGCATAGAATGCATATATATTACTTTATTACTACCTTCAAAATTTAAATCTAATAATATTTGAAATTATCTATAATATCATCAAAGGAAGATTCTTCAAATATCTTTGATATGTATTTATCTTCATCAATTATTCCACATCTCTAAAATTCTTGTTTTATATTTTTAAAATTTTTTCTTCTATATCCTTCTAAAATTATTTATATTTTTGAATAAAATATATCCATTCTATGATAATTCTATAATGGCATCATTCTTTCTATCATTGTAATCCTGCTTTACAATGGCCTTTAGTATAAATCCTTTGAGTCGTCAAAATCTTCAAATTCTTTATATATCTTTCATAAAGGATGATCCCTCAAACTATTCTAATTTCTTTAATGATCTACAAAAATTATTAAAAATAACACCACTTTCTTTCCATCTTGACTTCTTATCCTTGTATAGGCCAAACTATCATCCATAATCTTTGTTTGTATTTGTGTGGCAATAATATATGATTTCTCTAATATAATAGGATATATAAACATATCTTGTAGAAGGAAATTTTATTCATAACTAATATCTCGTATCATCATTTTAGTATTTGGACAAGCTCTATATAAATCTCTATTTGAATTGTTTGTTGATCTTACCATCCATCCATATTTAGTATCAATAGGCCAATTTTTCTTTTTATATTATTCTTTTGATATCAAATTGATTTTGGAACTATGATATTATAATTGATTCTTCTAACTCTCCTAATTGTATTAAAGTTTTTATCATAGTCCTTATCCAATGATTTTAAAAATAATGACTAGAAACTTGAATCATATCTTCTTCTTTTGTAAATCTAACTTATAAAACATCTCCAAAATTTTACATCTTATCTTCTTCATCTACATTGCTTCTCATTTTTTTTGCTTCTTTTGCATTTGATGTCATAGTATCTCTTTTAAATTATCTTTTTTTCTTTATTGTATCAATAATAACTTCATAAAATTCATGTTTTATAATTCTTAGAATTTTATTAATTATAAATTCAACTTTTCTATCTAAAATCTATTCTTCTAATATCTTCTTCAAAACTATAGTAGCCTTAATATCAAATTATAATTTATAAGAAAAATTATTTTAAAAATTATTTAAAAAATTATATAATTTTTTTATTTCTTTTGTAGAAATATTCTTCATTTCTTCTTCATGCATAGAATTCATTTCTTATCATGATTTCTCTCTTCTTGTAGTTTATTTTTATGGCCGTTCATTATTTTCATCTTTCATTTTTTTTTTCTTCTATTAATGCCTCATTTTGGCTTCTTGCAATATGACCATGAAATCATAATCCATCTACTAAATCATTCTACCTAATAATTTTCCAAATGTTTTTGCCAAGATGTTTTAAATCATGTCTAATATTTATTTTTGTAACATAACACATTACACTTGACCACAAAGAATTAGATTCTCTTAGAAAATCAAGATTTATGTTTAAATATTTGCTAGGATTTTCTTCCACTTAATATGTTGATGCTTCATTGCTTGAGATTTTAAATGCTTCTTTTGTAAATACCTTCATCTCTCTTTTATCAAAGTTTTTCTTTAATTTTTTTTCACTTTTTTTTAAATGTATCATATTATCTTTAAAAAAACTAACTCCTTTATATAATGCCTCTATAAAATCTTCATATTTTCTTTTTGAATGATCAACCCTATTACACCACATGTACTTATGAACTATACCTTACATTGGTCCCAATTTTTGACTTCTTGATATTTTTAATGATTGGCTCTTTTCCTCAAATTTTACAAAAAAAATTTATAAGTCTTTCATCTCTTATATATTATTATCAATGCCCATTTCTTCTTTCTTTGATGCAACCATTGAAGGTTGAATCATAAACATAGGATGGTTAATAAGAATTTTTACCTTAGATGTTTGAAATGGTCTTTGAATATCCATTCTATCTTTTCTCTTTTCTTTCTTTGCAAGCAGCCTTATTGCCTCTTCCACTTCTTTCTAATCTGTTGTCAATCAATTTTTTTTTTTTTTTTTTTTTTTTTTTTTTTATCTTCAAGAAAAATTTCCAACTTCTAATATTCTCCCTTCTATCTTTGTTTGATGCTTCTATACATATGTGATACTAAGGAAATAAAAAATCAACAATTAATAGATTTAACCTAAGATCTATTGTTTGTTGACTTACTAGATGAGACATTGCAATTGTTACAAACTTTAAGATAATGTAATCAAAATGAAGATCTTCAAGAATGACATATCTTTCTTTGAATAGATGGCAAGATACAACGTGTTAGATATTATGACTTTAGAAGAGACTCCCAATGTTTGGTGATTTTATTAGACGTAGGAACAACTCTTGATAGTGTTTCAAATATCTTATTTCGACAAGGTTATGAGGCCTCAATAATGATCAAATAATATGGTGGTCTTTCTATCCTAGTATGAGATATTATTGAGAAGACCTATCAACCATCTTTGAAGAGAACAAATATTAGAGTATGTGACAAACACAATTTGCCATATCTTAGATTTCCTCAACATATAATGACTGCTCCTCATAGAATTTGTTCTTAGAAGAAGGAGTAATATCATAGACATACATATTTATTCCAATAATTATCTATAAGATTAAATAGAAGTATGTAAAAATAAATCAATTTCATAATATCTTTTAAAAACTTTGTAGAAGCTTTATAGATGTTGCTTTGATTTTATACATGTTTTTATTTAATTAATAGATTAAAAACTTTTTCAACAAATTAACTACATGTCACACATGTTGATAGCTTATGGAACAAGCTAATTATATTGCAAATACATAAAAAAAAAAATCTTATAAATTAAGACATGTATTTAGTAAATTCAATATATATTGGATGTCTCATAAAATATTGCTATGTAGTTTTTAATTAGATAGTATATATAAAAACAATAGTGAAGTCTTCTTTATTCTTGTCAATGCCTTTTTTGTTTTTAATCCAATTTCAAGAGTCTATCCTCTTTTTATCTTTGGCAATAGTCATTCTAGTCTTCATATTATATTATTTTTGGAATTAATATTTATTTTCTTTCAGCTACACAAAAATATTTTAAGATTCTCATTGTTTTTATTCATGTCCTTGATACTATTCCAATAGAACTATAATTGTCTATTTATATGGATTTATTATAGATATTTTAATCTCAAGTTCAAATAATTATATATTTGTGATAGTAGGTTATTTTATCAAGATGATATATTTTGTACAATATAAAAAAAACTATTATATATAAAAAAAAAAAAAAAAAATCTTAAAAATAAATATTTATATTATAGATTGCCAAAAAATATTATATTAAATAGAAAAATGTAATTTGTATCAAGATATTGAAAAATTCTTTTCAAAATATTGAAGGCAGATATAAAAATATCTTTGACTTTCCATCTTTAAATGTCAAGGACATGAATTTCAAAGAATCAAAATGTCAATATATTCTTGTGCTACTTAAAAAGACTAAAAAATCACTCAAAGATGATATAGTATTAAACTAGAATGACTATTGTCAAAGACAAGAAGTTTAAAAAGACTTGAAATAAGATTAAGGACTAAAAAGGAATTGACAAGAATGAAGAAGGCTTCACTCTTGCCTCCATATATATTCTTAATTATAAGGTATATGGCAATGTCTTATAGAACCTCCAAAATATGTTGACTTTGTAAGAAATGTATCTTAACTTGTAAGTGCAAGTTTTTTATATGTGCACCATATAGTTAACTTTTTTTGCAAGCTACCAACACATGGTTAACTTATTAACCAATTTTTTAAGCTATCAATCAACTACAAATACATGTTAAATCAAAACAACATTTATAAAGCTTCTAGGAAGCATCACTAAAAAATATCATGAAATAAATTTACTTTTACCTATTTCTACTTAATCATATAAATAAATATTAGAATAAATATGTATATCCGTGATATCAAATTGATGAAAAAATAAAATTGATAAATTAAGTTTTAAAGTAGTATTTGAAATATATTATGAATTATTATTAAGATGATTGGACAATTTTTTTGCTATTGACGAAGTTTGCCTATAATAATATGTTATATTCTTTTATCCAATAAATATCTTTCTATGCTAGTTATGGTTATCATCTACAACTTGATATTTTTGACTTTTCAAAAGTTGATAATGCTAAACCAAAAGATTTAATAAATTATCTATTAGAATTATGTGAAAAAATAAAATTACAATTAAAAGAAGCTCAAAAATAATAAAATATTAATATAGATTTTTATAATAAAAAATATTCCTAATTCTATGTTGACAACAAGATATTGTTACTTTGTTATAATATTAAAGCTTAGTTGTTTTTATAACAAGTTAGATTATTTTAGATTTGGACCATTTTCTATATGTAAATAAATCAATTTAATTGCTATCAAAGACATGAATTATAAATAATCAAAGGATCAATATATTCTTATATTTTTAGGAAAAAAATAGATAATTACTCAAAGATGGTATAATATTAAATTACAATGGCTAGTATCTAAGAAAAGAAGATTAGAGCTTCTTAAAAAAAGACTAAGGACAAAAAAAAACCTTAATATGGATAATGGAGGCTTTACTTCTACTTCCATATATACTATATAATTAAAAACTAAGTAACGTTTTTTTTTTAGGACTTCCAACATGTGTCTAACTTGCAAGATAAGTTTTTTTACATTTATGCCATTAGGTCAATTTTTACTACTAATTTCGAATATGTGTGATATATAGCCAACTTGTTGGCTAAGTTTTCAACCTACAAAGACATATAAAGTCAAATTCATGTTTATAAAGCTTTTAAGAAGCTTCTCTATAAGATATTATCAAATCTATGTATTTTTGTCTTCTATCTAACTCTTCATATTTAGATAATTATATATCGATTATACTTATCAAAATCTATAAAGATCCATCACATATTCCATGTTTCTCTTTTTGAATTATATAAGATAGTGGATACATAAAAAATAAGACAAATATTGCATCTTTCTATAGAAATAAAAAATAATTAAAAATTCAAAGTAGAAGAAGTTCTAAATTCAATGTCGTGCCAAAATAGGTTAGAATATCTTATACATTAGCATGGATATGATATTAGTAAATGTATATGAAAGTCAACTAATAATCTTGCAAATATAATAAAGAATGTTGATCCTTTTTATCAACTACATCCATTAAAACCAAAATGAAGAGTCAAGAAATTCCTTGCTATAAAAGAAACAAGATTTAATGGAGATTACATTTTATCTATTGTGATTGTTTGTAGTTTTTATTTATTTTTGGTACTCAAGATATATAATTGCTTAGTTGGATAGTATATATAGAGGCAAGAATGAAGCCTTCTGCATTCTCGCCAATGCCTTTCTTATTCTTAATCTTGTTTCAAGAATCTCTAATCTTTTTGTCTCAGGCAATAGCCATTATAGTTTTAATATTATATTATCTTTGAGTGAATATCTATTCTTTTTTGGTGATACAAGAATATATTGAGGTTTTTATTTTTTATAATTAATATCCTTAATACTTATAGATTTGCCACATGACTATTAAAATTTATTTTAGAAGTTTTCTAATTTTAAAATATTGCTTGGATAACAATCTATAACTTGATCTTTAGACTACAAGTCTAGTAGTTATTAAGAACCTTCTATAAGACCTTCTTAATAGCTAATATATATGGAAGGAAGAGTGATGTCATTTTTAATCTTATGAATGTCTTTTTTGTATTTTAATCTTATTTCAAGTTTTTGTAAGTTCTTTATAATTAATAGTAGACATTCTATTTTCTTTTTGTTTTGTATATATCTTTTATTTATCTAAATTACAAATGAGATATAATATTAAAAGTTTAATAAAAAAATAGAATCTATTTATTCATCAATGGTTTTCTTGTTGGAAGAAAGCACTTGAATATTAAGATTGGCTATGTTCTAGTACATTTTTATTACTTTGCAATGTTATATAATAAGATTTTTTTTGTAATTTCATATTTAAATAAGTTTTTCTTTATATGTGCTTACAAACCTTGACATAGACACCACTTTTGATCTACAAATATATGTATTTATAAAGTAGAAAAATATTAGATTGACAACAATTTATATTAATTTTATAGTTTGGTCTATCAATTTTATCAATCTATAATTTGATTAGTTGTTATATATAACAACTAATCAAATTTCTTGTGAGTTACTTACTGTACATTTTATGTTAAGAGGTTGAAGAAAATTTTGATAAATATGTATATATACAAGCATTGATTGGAATTTGAAACCACTGAATAATTTTGTTAAAAAGAATTTTAAAATAGAAAAAAGTAGAAGGTGAGTATTGACGAAATGGATGTGAAAAAAAAATAGATTTGTTCCAGGCTGAGAACCGGCTGTAACTTTGATTTCATCAAAACCCTTTGAACAAATCATGAACGCAAATTGCGCACTAAGAGCAGACCGCCGAACCCTAACAATGGAACTGAGCAGCGGAGGTTCGGAACCGAACCCCGCACGGCGCTCGATGCCGAGCGTAGCTTCTCTGGTATGGAAACCGAACCTTTATCGGAACCTGTGATAGGGTTTGTAAATCGGAGTGTGAGGAATTTGTCATTCTTCTCTCGGTTTGTCTTCTCCAGCTTTGTTCTTCCTCCGTGTGGGCTTGGGCCGTCACCGGTAGTTATCAATCATGAGGTGGGGTTGCTGTTTCTTCACGATTGTTTTCATAAACTAGATTGCATTGTGACAAATATCAGCTCAGTTATTGGTAGAGTGGATTTTATTGTGTGATTTTGGTCAGGTGTATGATTTGCACGATTTCAGTGAAATGTAACCTTCTAGGGTTGTTGGTGGTTTATCCGGTTTGTGTTTTGCGTTCATCAGAGCTTCGGGTAGATGTGTGGGACGATTTCTAGCTATGGCTGCATAGGAGTTGCCTTTGTTACTAACTTCCAACGTGGAGATTTCTGTTTTTCTTTTCCTCGTTGATTTCTAAGTCGATAATGTTTGGTCTTTACATAAAATGTGAACCTAATTTTAATACTATGTGATTGCCTGGCTGGTGCTCTCATGCATACCTGTCATTCAGGTCGTGACAGTCAGGTAACACGAATATGAAATCTTGGAAATTAGGTTTACGACTCTGGTACTGTTTTGATGATATGGAACTGAAATAGAGTTTAATGTATTCTCAACAGTAAGCTTCAGAGTGATGTTCTGAGGGAGGCGATCACTCAGATCGTGGCTGCAGCCAAGGAGAAGAATAGGAAGTTCACAGAGACTGTTGAACTTCAGATCGGCCTCAAGAACTATGACCCCCAGAAAGACAAGCGTTTCAGTGGCTCCGTGAAGCTTCCCCACATTCCTCGTCCTAAGATGAGGATTTGTATGCTTGGAGATGCCCAACATATTGAAGAGGTATGCTTATTCTCAAATTTTGATTCTTTCTATTTGTTGATGGTGCCAGAAATTGAATAAAACATTGTAGAATTTTCTGCTCTGGGTCTCATCTCACTGGCCTTTGTATATTAAAACTAGAAATTATCACCCTTTACTTGATAATGGATAATTGCTGATGTCGTGAGTTTCTTTTGGTCGTAACTCGTCACAGGCGACCAAGAATGGTATCGAGTGCATGGATGTCGAGAGCTTGAAGAAGATGAACAAGAACAAGAAACTTGTGAAGAAGCTGGCTAAGAAGTACCACGCTTTCTTGGCTTCCGAGTCGGTCATTAAGCAGATCCCTCGTTTGTTGGGACCTGGTTTGAACAAGGCCGGAAAATTCCCTGCGCTTGTATCTCACCAAGAATCGCTTGAGTCCAAGGTGCTAGAGTCCAAGGCTATGGTCAAATTCCAGTTGAAAAAGGTGCTGTGCATGGGAGTTGCTATTGGTAACTGCGGAATGGAGGAGAAGCAGATCTTCCAGAACACCCAGATGGGTGTTAACTTCCTTGTGTCTTTGCTCAAGAAGAACTGGCAGAACGTGAGGGTGTTGTACTTGAAAACCACCATGGGTGCCCCCGTACGCATTTATTAATTACGGAACTTGGCTAGTAAAGCGTATACCTGGTTCGTATTTTCTTAAGAAAGTTCAGTCTGGCCTCCTTTTCAAAACACTGAATGTTCTTTCCTTCACATATTTGTCAGTTTGTAGGTATATGAGTTCGTCTAGCGACGGTACTTTTTCAATACTGTCGATAATATATAACGTATTGGTATACCGTATATCTCTGAAACGGTTCAGCTCTCCACCGTTCGTCACAACGCTATACAAATGTCTGCGTATTTGAAATACAACTTGGAATTACATGTGCTATTGCAACGTCACAGCTTCCAACTGCATGGAAGATCGGTGTAGACCAGGTAGTAGTTTAAAAATTGCAGCCAATCATCGTCAATGTCATTGTGACAATGAGCGTTGTCATTTCTAGTGCGGCGACGATGTCGTTTGCATGCTCCTTGTCAAACACCTTGTCTATGAAGGGTGCTAAAGGTGCAGTAGTACTGCATTATACTATTTCCAATTTTTGAATTTCAGCTTGGAAGTAGTAAGCGATTACACTGTGAGATAACTTATAGCACAGTTAATCCTTGCAGCGCACATTCAACATGCTTCGTCCACCTCCACATTTACCTTAGACCATCAATCATCAGTTACCGCAATCGAAGAAAAACAACATTCGTTCTTTGAAAATGTAAAAAACAATACATTCTTACATTGTACAATGTATTAACTCTTTCCAAAGAGGAAATGCCATCATAACTACTCTATGATATGGGACAAATCAGTAACCGATTTTTCTATTTAAGTGTGTCTTGCGTCAGCGCTGCAACCTCACGTAAGAATGTTCAAACTGGGTTTGAACACAACAAAATTCCTGCTCCAACCTGTACCAGACACCTGTATCTGCAAGGGTGTCTAGACGAGAGGTAAGAGTTGTGCATACGGCCCTGCCCAGCAGCAGATACGAGGCACTAGATCATGATATACTATACAATGGGCAGTGCACACAAACGTGTCGGAATGCACAAACGCTCATATTTGGGAAACAACCTCCAGCCTCCGCAGATACTAGGCTCAACACCTTGAGAAACGCAAGCGGTGGTTCTCGGATTCTAGCTCTCGGACATGGAGCAGTGCCACCTGTTACAGAAACAATCTTCTTGTCATCATGCTGAAGTTTTTATGACGACTCTAAGAGACAATGTTCGCTGCCGAAGGTACATTAAAACGAAAAACAATAAAATAGGCGAGAAAAGTTGTAAAACCGACTTTTCAAAAATTGAATTTTAAGAGACATAACATGACTAACCTTCAGTTTCCTTCTCATCTCTTCATCGTCACTTTCTCGAAGCTGCCGTTCCTCTTCCAACGCAATGTGCAAACTATCCCGTTCTCGAATGATTTTCTCTAGATTGCGCCTGTAAACCGCCTGTTGTTGCTCCAAATCTAGAAGCTGCTCTAGCCACAAGAATAACATTAACTATGGAATTGACACGCCCCATTAGAAAAGGGAATTGTACTAGTATCAATAATAGGTTGAAAAACTAAAAATCCGAAGCACATCATCTGAACTCCATACAAAGAGGACAATGTGGAATACAAGCCAATTTACCTGAGCCTCTAATTTGCGATTACGTTCAATTTCAAACATCAGACTCTGTTCACTTGCCTCCTCTAACCTCCGGCACCTGAATACACCCAAAGAAAAATTCGAAATCAAGACTTACCGACATGTAAGCTCCATAAAAAGATCCATGATAAGGTGCATATCATGAAAACCAACTTGTATTTCTACATGTGAGTAGATACGTTCTCCGCAGCAGCAGCAAAACATGTTTGTAGAATGTTGAAGAATTCGAACCTTTCTCGGATTTGCTCGTTTTCATTTTTCAGTTGTTTCAATATCTCAAGTTCTACTAATGGCTTATGGCCATTGGAGGTTGCTGGGTGCTGCTGCACCTGTGGAGCAGGAGAAGCAACATCTGCAGCAGCAGCCCTCCTTACAAACTGAACCACCGATCACGAGCAAGATTACATATTTAGAAAATAGTGGTAGATTTGGATGTGCACTCTATTATCCTGCACTAAATTATAAAAAGAAACTTCAGATTTCCATACGACCGGTCAATTCCGGTAAACAAAGTCTTGACTTCTAAATACAAGAAGTCATAGTTTAATTGAAAAGTAAACATTGATGCAGCAAAAGGTCAACATGTAGAACGAAAGTACCATTCTTCCAAGATCTTCTAACGACTTCCGGCTAGGAACACCCTCCTTAGGACCAGGCTCATTATTCTGCAGCATCACAAGGATTACATGTCAGCATCACTAGGCATACAAAAGAACATGGCAGGTGTTGCAAACTTCAAGTTAACAAGCAAGTTCTACCGATTCAAAATCACACTTGGCAGAAAAAAGGTAGGACATAAGTTCTGAGGAGTACCTTAACCACACAGGTGCCATTGGTAAGAGAACCACTTCTAGATATTGCAGGAGCAGGTTCGTATTCAGGACGTAGCCTTATTGATGTACCATCTCCATAAGTTCGCAATACCCCTCCAATCTTCCGACCTTCACTCATTGAGTTGGAAGGCAAAGAGAGGCGCAGCTCTGCATGAGGGTCCGAAATTGGAGACGACATGGTAGAACCTTGACCCCTAATCGTCGCGGTCTCTGCAAACCAACATCCTCAGAAATGTTACCCGAACCAGAAACTTAAAAACATTCACATCAGATTCTGCTTTCTTGTATATAGAACATGTTGTATGTACATGTACATGAGGAAATTAGATGCAAAATACAATCCGCGTTATAAGGAATCCATGCATCTTCAGAGAGACAACGAGAAGACAAAGATTAGCTCTCAAGACTGACATCATCAAACGTACCTCCAGGCACAGGGGCAGGTGGAATACTCTTTCTCTTACTCTTTTTGTTCACATAGCCTACTTTATGGCAGTTGTTTGCCCTGTAGAAGTGATCATGAAGTATTAGAACCGAGACAGGCGGCAATCATTTGCAAGAAAAGATTTTTTAATTAGAGGATCACTTGTGATGAGCTGAAGAGTAAAGCAAAGCACCAGTAATTCTTCTGCATCTGCAACAAGCGAGATTCTAATCGTGAAAGCACGGTAGTGCGCTCAAATCCTTGCTTGTCATGAGCAGGTTCTACAAAATTAGCCTCTAGAACTCCTGCAAAGCGACAAAGGTCACATGAGGAAGACTACCCTAGCTCGCAGGAGGCATTTTCAGTGACACCTGATTGTCCAAGTTAACTAGACAAAACAGCATTTGGAAACCATCAACATCGGTACAGTTAGTCTTGGGAAAGGGACTCAATTCACATTCTCAGTTCCAAGCGAGACATTACTTACCTATAATACCCCGCCCATCGCTGCCAGTACAGTTCCAAATTTTCCAAAATGGCTACAAAAGAAGAGAAAAAGAAAGAAGATAATTTCATTACCATCCATCCTACAACAGATCATACGATTAAATGCATTCAGGTGAGGAATACACTCTGAAATGACTCAAGCTACGCTTTAAAATTTTCGCTTAAACGACTGCTTGAAATCAAACAGGATCTATAATGATGTAAAAAAAATAAAAAATAAAGCGATTTTGTATGCTCCAAGTTGAAAAATGCAGTTGCACAGATAACAGTAGATTGCAGAAAATTAATGACCTTGATTAGGCGATTCTTGTGGTAAACGTTGAAGCCTTGAATGTTTACATGGTCCTTAGCATCCTTCACAAACCCGATGGTCACCACTGCCAGCATCTGTGAATCACAATTTACAAACGCTATGCCAAGTGTCACTCTTCGTAATTAAAGTTCGGTACCTACACATCCACATTTTGAAGACTAAAATGGGCAAGACAAACGAGTTATACATGTGAAAAGCTATGCAAAAAGAATATGGAATCAGGTAGGTTATTACATCAGTTTCTTTAGCTACATGATCAGCCCCACTCTGTGGTCTGTAGGTGAGTTCTTGTGTAAACATCAAGTCGTCTACAAGGTTGTGGTGTTGAACTTCTTGTCCTCGGAGAATGATCTTGAAGCCAGGTGGCATCCTCAAGTACAGAATGGAAACATAACTCTGTCACACCAACAAGCAATCGTGTACATCTGAGAACTGAGCTGCCATTTTGAACAAAGATAAACACGTAACTCATAAACATTATGTGAAATTGTACTCAGTAAAATTGATGATCATACATTAAAAACAGTGAGGTAAAGTACACAGAGAAGTTGATGTGAGATGGAGAGGAGATATGACGTACACGCAATGAGTGACGGTAGGTGAGATAATGGCTAGAGTTAGGAAATCGTTGAGCCATTTTTATTTTTTTCTCGTCGCGATTAGCTCCTCTTATTTGAATATCCTACACCTCCGGAAAAAAATAGTTATGCCCTGTTCCACTAGTTCTGGGAAAGCAGCAAATCAACACACCATGATTGTACAATCATACCCTCTCTGTATCGGATAATCTTTTAGAGTTCTAAGAATCCTTCATTACGTATTAGTAAAATAAGATATCCTAGTTCAGAAATAGAAAGTTGGGCTACTCACACAGGGATCTGTATCGAAATCCAGCTCGAGTTGGCCCTGATCGTCCTCCCATAGATTGTACAGAACAATCTTTGTTCCATGGTCCTTCATACCTGTAAACTGCGAAGGCAACGGCCCTTCATAAAAAAAATTCAAACATGACTTCTTTTCAAACATTAAGCTACCTCATGAATCTTAGTTAATAGCAAGTGGGAGATTTCCGAACGAACATTTAGATACTTATGTGATCGTTACAGTTGGTTTAGGAGCACTAATTGCTCATGCCCAAAAGACATCACAATTACGTTGTTCCTGTGTATGACTCCTTGCAGATGGAATTCTGCAGAAATTTTAAGAGACGATCAAACCAGCATAAAGATCTTATTGTTCAAAAGGCGATATTTTCCATCGATAGATGGACTAACGTGAAAACATTCGATTCAAAGCTTGAAAGAACACAAACCTGGTCAAACAGTTCTTCCTCACTGCCGTAAGGAGACCAAGACTGTATCAATTCTAGGTTATGAACCCAGTCATTCAAATTTGACCTCATCATCTTCCACACCTCTCCATCTCCAATCTCATAATCAATCTGCACATGTGAATAACCTCTTCAGACTTTATTCCTCAAATTAAAAATTCATCCAAATCGTAATATACGTCACAATCCATCGAAACTTTCACGACTCAGCAC
Organism: Physcomitrium patens; assembly: GCF_059467195.1. Lineage (NCBI taxonomy): Eukaryota > Viridiplantae > Streptophyta > Bryopsida > Funariales > Funariaceae > Physcomitrium > Physcomitrium patens. The sequence goes on from NC_143432.1 coordinate 8,766,755, forward strand.
CAAAAACGTTCTAAGAAAGTTGGTCATAATCCCTACACAGGCAATTGAAAGAATCCATAACTCTATTCTTGAAAAGCCTTTATCATGGATACAAAATTCTCCCGAGTATTCCAGTCTAATACTGTTTCAATGTATGATGCATCAAATAAAAGTCAACAACTCACCATTGGAACGACAATGTCATCATGTCCAGTTTGTCGTAAGAAGGTAAAAGACAGCATACCGATACTTTGAGTAGCTCTGTCCACCAACTAGGTCAAGAAAGACCTTGTAAATAAATAAATGACGACCCTCCAACCACCAAACTACAGCAACTTTTCATCCTCACTTGATAGACAAGAATCAAACTGAGTCATAGTGTGCTTTAACAACACAAAAACCTCTAACGTGATAAAGTAATTGACAGAGTGCATGAAAAGAATGATAGGCTAATGGAAACAGTTATCGTCAGGCGAAATTCAAGAACGTAGTCTCATGTCTGATCCATCGTCCAAGGTAGTGAACAACCTGTGCCCGTTTGAAGCACGAGATCGGGAAAACACAATCACATCGGCACCAAGGCGCATGGTACTCGTCTTGAAACCATTTCCATCTGCAGATGTGAGCAGGCAAGGCATTGTCAAATCGAAATGAGTCATTTAAATAAAGAAACTGGATCAAACTGAATTGAAGGGAATATTAGAATAAAGCCACAAGTACACCTACACATGTCAGCAAATGACATGTTGAAAATTTACAATAAAGAATGCAAAAAATTGCCAGAGGTTTCTAAATGGATGGAAAAGATAATCGTCTCACAAAACAATAAGCTTTGAAGAAGTTACAAGTACATTGACCGATGGTGTTGGCACTTTTGCTCTTTGCGGAGTATCCAAGGGACATGCATTGACGCATCCGGTCGGGAGTCATTCCACCACCATCATCTGAAAATCGTACATGAAACTTAGCGAAAACATCACCAAGACTGCCGTAAATACGAGTGTATGTTTAAGCAAGCATCGTTTCATGAAAAATGAACCCCGAACTGGAGATACTATGAACCAAACAATTTGCTCACTGAGATAGATAAAAATTAAACAGGAGGTAAACCAAAAATCGAAGTTTGTGTTTTCTTAGGTATAGCTTGGAAGACCCCAATATGATCAAGTATACAGAAAGAACGCTTTTGCCCAAAAAATGGCATGCCAGTCGGAAGTTCCCACCTTCAATGACGAGCATCGGAGAGCGGTTTCTGGGGTGCAAGGACACATCTACGTTCACAAATGTTGCGCCATTTACAAACTGCAGGTTTCCGAAAACGATTTATCCACTGTAAATGAGTATGACAGATATTTAATATGATCCGTTCTGAGAAGTTGGATTCAAAAGAAGTGGACATCGGGACAACTGATTGACAGTACTCTATCTTCAAGCTCAAATATAGCGTTTCAATTAGTAGCACAATGAATAATGAGTTCCTGGTGTAAATAGAGTCAAATAGTAGATGTTGTGTAAGAAGGGATTGTAGGAACGAACAGTAAAGAAAAGTAATTTTGACAGTCATGCATTTGTTACTGGAAGACATAGTATACCTCGTCCACAGCATTGTCCACTAATTCGGCGACAGCTGCAAAACAATAAACATTCAATTGAAATCTGCCAAAGGATCAATAGTGCCCAAAGCAGCCTAGTCTGACGAAACAACACAAAATAAAATTTAATTATCACGTGAACTAAGGAGTGAGCTTGCATAGGAACAGGAATCGTTAAAACCTAGCTTGTAGGGACTTCGAAGTTAATCATATTCTACAGTTATCATGCTCATGCTGAAGATGGTACTTCTCAGTAAGAAATCGGCTCTGGCGGTCAGAACTTGCCCGAATGGGGCACAAAAACTAATGACTACTTCAAAAATCCCAACCACAACTTCGAATTGTAAGCATGAGGTAAATGATATGAGGGAAAAGTACCTCCGAGAGCCCATCTGTGACTAGTTGCATTTGAGTGCAAAAACTTCGGGTGAACCCTAACGTGGTCAATTGCACCTGAATATATGACATAAATCGGTCAGATAATATCATTGCCTGCCTGTGACTACAATCTGTATATTCAACAATACATTAGCATTGCGCATGATCCGAGATATAAAGACCACGCTAAGCTTGGGCTATTATATTGAACCACGCAGAAAAGGCTTCATCTTCGAGCCACTACTGTTCCAGACGAAGCAGCGTCTCATTACGTGTTAACCTGAATGATAGTGCTACAAACCTGAATGTCTACCAAAAAATTCTCCTCCCATGATACTAATAACTGGCCTCGCACAAATGCCTAATGTAGCGATTTTTCAGTAAGCTTACAAATATAATGCGGAAGGAAGAGAAGCGAAGTAAAACACAGAAGACCTCGAAAGAGATACGAAGTTATGAAAGTAACCAAAGCCTGAGGGAAATTTCTTCATGAAGTAACTCCGAGGACAGGCATCCCATGTAAGCATGGAAGCCAAAAACTGCTGACAGCTTAACGTCTATAATCTCCACACATATTGGCTCTCATATGATCACGTCACTCGTATACCATCAGCAGGATTCTTTTCATTGAACTGATGTGGTTAAAATTATTACCTGCTTGTTGCATTACAATAGCAGGCTGCCCTTCATAATCCCCAGCTTTCCAAAACTGCTTGCAGCTAGCTCGCGCGGTCGCGGATTCGTCGAGGGAGGGTTGAGGGAAGAAAGGTAGCGCAACCGGAGACGAGGCGCTCTTGATTTCATGACCGATGTTCAAACCTATATGCGCCGTATCCTTTAAACCATCATACCTCCATGCATTCAGTCGGAGATCGTCCGCAGGCTCAAGCTTCTGCTTTTTCTGCAAAGAGCTCTCGCCCCAAGGGCTTCCCTGTGGACTGCTTCTTTTGCCCAGTTCTCCCCCAACTCTTGGACCGTCGCTATCAGTACTGCTTGAACTAAGTTCATACACTTCTTCTGCTTCTTCTTCCCTCTTCAATGCCCCTATTGCAGACATTGCTACACCCTCTCTCTTTTCTGTCAGGATGCGGCGCAACGGACAGGACCGGGCATTGCTTGCTAGAGCGAGAAGTATGGAACTCCAACCTAGGCTCTACCTAGGATCCGAAAGTGCTCCAAATTAGTTACGTGCCACAACCTACATTTATCTGATTTGATTAACATCCTAGCGGATATCGAAGAATTAATTCTTCAGTTCTAAAGTAGGAAAAGAAACAGCGGCGTGAACTAGTACTGCTCTCACAGCTTGGCTACTTGGTGCGAGTACGACATCATTGCAATCATAAAAAGTATTGATCTTGAAGTCTGTATGCATCGCCACAGCACCAATCACAGCTCGAGACCAATCCTCCTCTGAATTCCAATTTGTGGACCCTTTGAAACAATATACGATGGCAGAAGAAAGGAAAACTACATGAATAAATAAATAAATAAAAACTAAAGTTTACTACAGTATTTCAACTTAAATTTAGATATTTATACTTTATCAACACTGTTACTAGAATATTAATTTTTAAAACACAGTAAAGCAAAAAAGAAAGAAAAAAAGAAACTTTTTCTGGGTTTTAGTTACAACAGGGCTTCAATCAACCCTCACTAGAAATTTCCCTGTTATCTCCTCTCCTCTCATTATCTGAAGGCGCAAGTGAGATGGTGCCGACAAGTCCAGCTTCGCAAGCACGTGACGGCTAGCACCAAAATATTTCCTAGAGATCCTCGTATGAAACTGTGAAAGTCAAGACGAGCCCGCAAAGTGTATTTGCGAAGCAACTTAGGACAGTCAAAATGTAACCGTACCAATTCTTGGCGGCGAGTTTCAAAACCCTCGTGTAGAAGACACTAAGAATAATACAACTTGCAAGAGCGCCAGGAGCTGCAGGAGGGTCATATCCGCATTGCAAGTCCATAAAAAACATCAGCAGACCTCTCCGAATGCTTCTCTAGGTGCTTCGAAACGGCAGCTTACCGGCTACTAACAGCTCTTAAGAAACGCTACCTGTACGGGTTTTGGACCAAGGTATTCCAAATAAGTTAAAACGACCAGGCCGTCAGGAGACAAAGCGTTGACTTCCACATGCCAATTCAGCATAGAACAACGCGTCACTCTTCAGGAAAAACAAAGTTTTCTTAGTAGAGCAAACCCCTGTCACCACCTAGTTCCTCATGCTTCTCACACCTCAATAATGCTCCAAAAACACAAAAAAACCAAACACAGCAAACCGGCCCTTCACGGAGATGGACCCCAGGCGTTTGAAACTCTGCTTCCAGTTGCGCATTGGAAAACGCCGCGCACATCCAGTACTTTCTCATTCCCCTGGATCATTCAAACATGAGGCTTTCCTCGCCAAAAAAAACACCCCTCACATTCGCCACATTTTTCACGAGAAAAGCGCGAGTCTGTGAGCATGGGCAAGCAGGAGAATTCCGCTTCGACTTCTACCAGCCTAGGCCTGGAAGCTCCAGCTACAACCCGTCACGACCACGCAACGAAACCAAAAGGCAGAATAACCAAAAGAAAAGAAAACAAAAAAAAAACAAAAAAAAAAATAGAACCAAGGGGGATCCAGCAAAACGACTTCCACTCAAAAATCACAGCTCCAGTCCTTCCCTAACTACAACTAAGATGTTCGAAGTCCCCCCCCCCCCAAACCAGGCGTCATTTACACCGCACTTGTCGGAACCAGGCAACACTCACTCACTAAACCTCGGGCATAGCAGCAACCAACACCACCACAGCCACACGACGACGACGACGTACAAGCTTTCGAAACAAACAAACCCTGGAAGTGCCGTAACTGCAACGACACGGCACCAAATGAGCAACGAAAGAGTTCTACAGCTGCGTCGCGACGCCGTGCACCCGCATGGCGGGGGGTCAGCAACGAGACCAGACCAGGGTAGCTCTCTCTCACCAATTTGCAGGAGCTAAGTGTGTGTGTTTCTCATGGCCATGCCTCCCTCCCTCCTCCCTCATCGAAAGACACTGAGAGAGTTTAGTCCTGGTACAACTCGTGAGGTTTTTTCACAACGAAAAAGTGAACGAACGAACGAACGAAGATGGAAGTCCTCTCTCGCTCTATTCACGTTCCCCCGAATTCCATTCCAGCTCTCCTCTTTTGTTCCCATCATGTTCCTCTAGTTCACCCCGCGCTCCCTACGGTCAAAGCGGGACCTCCACTTCGGACATGAGTAATAGATCCCCCGTGGCCGCGCAATTAAGAGGGGCGCCCGTTTTCCACCATGAACGCCATCAAAGCCCTGCTTCCCCTTCTCCCTGAATATATATATATATATATATATATATACATATATATTATTTGTTATTATTATGATTCCCCATTCGAACTCGCCTGCATTGTTTGTTTGTTGTCTTCCAATGTTGGAATTGTGACTGGAGCCCAAATCTCAATGTATACCCTCCCCTTCCCCTTCCCCTTCCATTCTCTGTGTGTGTGTATGTGGACCTACTCTCTCTCTCTCTCTGCTTTTTGCATGGAAAAAAGTAAACCTTAACACATCGTTCAAACTCATCAGTATTATATATACATATATATCTCTCTTTGTGTGCAGGTAGGTGTTTGTATGTATGTATGTATTTGTTTGTGTGTGTGTGTCTACCACAGTTATAGTTGCTGCCCTGAGAGGTTACAAGAGGGAATTTTGTCCTACAAGGAATTTGGTTAGAATAAAATGGGTACATGGGTGGGTATAAAATGGAACTCCAAAGTTTTCTTCAAAGAAAAATAACATTATTGGTGCTTAAAAAAATCAAATTAAATGGCATTAAGACTCGTACTCTGCAAGGTGCATACTACACTGCATGTTCCAAGAAAAGGTACTAAAAGTTCCCCGTATTGCATTGTCCATTATTTTCCATTGGCTTCAAAACAAAGAGAGTTAGTTATTTGCACTGTTACAAAAAAGTAAGGATAGTACAAATGAAAATCAAGTGAGTGATATAATAATAGTAATAATAATAAAAACAAGAAATTTTTGGTTCTTATCTTCCTCAAACTCTTCATCTTAATCATTGATTTTATTTTACATTTTAACTATAGAGTTGTGCCTTAAAGTTGTACCACAACAAATAAAAACTAGAGTCACAATCATTAGTCTAGACAAGGAGAATTTTTCATTCATGATGTACCAAATAGGCATGCAAAGAGCTTTTTGGAAGACTTGGTAAGAGATGACTACCCAAGTCACGCCTTTTTAGTGTCATTGGATTTGTCAAAAATATAATTGTTCTACATTTCTTTTAGTCAAGGTATAGATAAATTCTTATTCTCTTGTACTTCCGCATGTCACTCTTGTACTTCATTCTAATATGTTTCTATTATATATTTTTTGTTTGAATTGTAAAGAGCTACAAAGTAGAACAAGGTGACGAGCTAATGTGTGTTGCTAATATCCACAAGATTTTTGGTGTAAAATGTCATATTCTTGTTAAGATTTAAAATAAAATATTTTGAAATCTTTTTTTTTAAGTCAATTAGATTGTATGTGTGTGTGTGTATATATATATATATATATATATACACACATACAATTATATAATATTAATTTTTATCAAATTCTAATACAATTTAATAAAATTATCTTCAATTTTAGTTTGATTAACATTCTAAATACTTGTCAAAATAAAGTTGCTATGTATATACTAAATAATTCAAATACATCTATTTTAATCCTCTTTAAATTATCAAAAAAATCATTGTTTTAAGTAAATCATCCAATTAAAAATAATTATAAAATTATAGTCACATATTTTTTGAAAACAAAATGCACTCATATAAAAATTAATAAAAGAAAAAGAAAAAGAAAAAGAAAAAATATATATATACATATATATATATATATATATATATATATATATATAATTCAAAAAAATACTAAAATAACTCTTACTAAGTAAAAAATAAAGATAGTCTTAAATCAAGAATATGATAAAAGAAAAGTATTGAAAAGATTAAATATAGTTTTAGTCTACTCTTTGTGTACATTAGATAGCAAAACAGCTATTCAAAAGCTTCCTAATAAATTTTAGACTTGTGATTCAAGTGTCTAAATCGTTAATTGCTTCTATAGTACCTAAGAAAAGTAAGAATGCTTTTGGAGGATTTAATAAAATTACATTGTACACCTATACATAAAATTTGCATGTAAATAGTTTATTTTTATTATTATTTCTTAAGAGATATATTATTTATGTTATCTTTTCTACCTACTTTCATTTACTTTTATTCCTATGAAATGTATATATATATATATATAAAAATATAGATCTCTATTATTCTTATTATTATACCTATTATTTTAAAATAACATTTAGGTTTATTATTTGATTTTATATTTTTGTACCAATAAAATTATATACTATGAAAAAAATTATTATTATTACACATTCTATTAAAATATGGTTGCCAATTAATCATTTTAGAAGAAGTTGATTCTACATTAGTTTTTATTTTATTTATTTATTTAGATATAAATCTTTAGTATATTAACATAATTTAAATAAAATCAAATTAATATCAAATAAAAATATCTCTTATCTTACTAAAAAAGATCATCACTTAGAATATTTGATATTAATTTATTTTTTTATCTTTAATAAGATAGTATATTATAACTCCAATAATAATTTTTATTCACTTAAGCATATATATATATATATATATATATATATAAATCAAGTGGATTTTTTAAATTTTATTTTTGCCATTAGTGCCTACAAATGTTGATTCTATAGCTCTTTCTAAAACTTGAATTTTTATTTGTACATTTGGCTCTATGCCTTAAGAAACTAAAAATCCCAATACAACACATTATAGTACTTTCATACTTCAATTTTGATTCTAAATTTGTAATTATTTAGAAATAAAATTTTATTATTATTCATTAAAGTTTCTAATACTTGAATCTAAAACGTAGATATTAAAATCTTTGTTAATTATTCAACATGAAGGTTGACATCTAATTTATTTAGATATTATTTGCTAAGTTTAAATAGATTCTATTGTTGCTTGAATTCACTCAATAAAGTTGGAACAACACACATGATCCTTATAACTATCTAATGCTATTTTGATTAATAAGAGGATTTAAAATTGTATAATTTATACATATTTATATAAAATTCTATATCATATATAAATTATATAATATTTTTTTTTATTGAAATTGATGAGATTTGAATCTTATAATAAAAACTTATTTTAAGTTGGTATGTCATTCTCATATTTGATAGCTAGCAATTAATATTAAGTAAAATAATGTTGCTTTTGATTACTAATATATATATATATATATATATATATTGGTGTATATATATATACATATATATATATACATATATATATATATATATACATATATATATATATATATATATATACAAATTGGTATAAAGAAATTATTTACTGAATTGTTTCTAATCTTTAAACATTAAGCCAAGAAATTAACTTTTTTCATAAATAAGAAAATTTATTTTAAATAACTTTAGAATAATAATATATATTTTTTTTAGAAAAGAGTGACAGCAGCTATGATTCTTAGAAACACACGACTGAAAATAAAAAAACGTAAAAAAATGCAATATTATATATATATATATATATAATTGTATTATTAAAAACTTAATAATACCTGAAAAATTAAAAAATAATTTATATATATATATATATATATATATATAAGAAGAAAAAATGATTAAAAAATAGTTTTTTCTCCATTGCAACAAGAATTAAGTTGTTGTGAACCTCTTATCTTATTTTCTCAATTTTTGTTTTGATTTGAAATAAAAGCTTGTATAAGGTTTGTAAACAATATTATTTCTATTTTAGTTTTATTAGATTCAAAAACCATAGTCTAATTATTTTGACGAGAATATTTCTAAATATTATAAAATATCTTTGGTAGAAAAACTAAACCAAATCATATTGAAATCTTAGATAGGAAACTTTTGATTTTTAAGTGTATGATTTATAAATAAATCTTTAAAAAGTCATCTAATATTTTGATACTAAGATATTTTTTCTAAATTACTAAATCTCTTATTAATCATATAATTTTATATTTGATTTGCTAAAAAAACATGATCTTTATAAATATTAAATATCTTGTAGTTTTGATTGTTGTTTCTATTTATCTTAATGATGTTTTAATTAAAATATCAAATCTGTAAAAAGAAATAAAAGTAAAATAAATATTTTCAAGATATTATTGAAAAAATAAATATTATAGTCAAGTATTTGCTTTCATAAATATGTGATGGATCAACCAAAAAGAATTTAACTAGTGCTTAAATTAATGTACACATTTTTTTACATCAAATCAACTATCCTAAAAATAATATATAAATAAAAATTTCCTACAATGATTCATTTTATGTTCAAAATCTACAATAGACATATTAATCTTAATTGTAAAATAGAATGAAATCATGTTAGATTTTTTAAGAGAATATTACATCTTAAACATTAGATATTTAAATTCTATTTTAGTAGAAAGATTTGAAATTGATATGAGAATAATTTTTGGTTATTATCACTACTAAATATATTTGTTTAAAAGAACTCATAAATCTGCATACTACATTAATAAAAATTTAAGTTTATTTTCTAGTAATTTTAACTGGCTTTAGAATACTATTAATATCTTTTATTAAGTTTTCTACCAAATCTTCCACAAAATTATGTTTGTATTTTGTTACGATTCTTTGTTTGGTATTGTTTCTCTTTATCTATATGATATTGTGGTCTTTTCCTTAAAAAAAACTATCTTGTGTATTATTATTATTATTATTATTATGATTATGATAATAATAATCATTTCATTTCTCAAGTAATACAATAGAATAAAAATATTTAAAATGAATGTATCACAACAAAAAATGGATGATATTAATAGTTGCACGTGAGTATTAGGAGTATCTATAAATAATACAGACCTAATATTAATATTTTTTAAAAGTACTAAAACTAATGCTTTATTTTTAAAATCAACTATTTAATACATATTTTATTTATAATTTTAATATATTTCTTATAAATTTCTTATAATATTTACTATTAAAATGTATAACATGTTCTAATTTGTAACATGTGTTTTTTTTATAATACTAAAATATATAATCTCACACAAATATATTTTTTAAAATTTTTAAAATTAAAAAATTAGAAGTATAATTGAAACAAAATATTGCATAAAAAAAATTTGAAAAAAGAAGAAGAATGATAACAAAATAAAAAGCACATTGTATCTTGATACATATTATAAAAAGAACAAATGATTGTTTTTATTACCTATAGTAAAGAAGCTATATTCATAATCTTTGTATAAAATGTATCTATGATATATATATATATATATATATATATATATATTTAAGATGCACATTGCTTTTTGTAAATATTATTAAAAAATATCTTATTTTAATAGAATTGATTTATTTTTAATTTTTTTAATTTTTTAATTTCAATTTAATTTAACTTTTATCTGTTTTGTGATTTAATAGACTTTGTAATATTTTTTAAATTGGTAGGTTTGTCATGTCAGCTTTGTGTAAATGAGAACACCAAAAATAATAGTAAGTATTTGTATAGTATATTCAAAAATTTATTCAACAAATTCACTAGATTTTTGTAAATGAATAATTAATAACTTGAATTTATAAAAATTTCATTATTATTCATTGTATGCACATGGATAATTATAGGTTAACTTTTTTTTTTCATTTTTTTTACTAGTAAAATATTATGTTTTACATTTTAGATATTTTAAAGTTTAAATCTAATTATTTACTATACAATCATATACATGTTTTTCAGTTCTATATTTTACATCACTATTTAAAAACAATTCTAGAACAATTTTAAGTAATAAACATACAATAATTTTTTTCTAATTTTCAACACAGAAATTAGTGTGGAATTTTCAATAATACGAATATTTTTTTAAAAAATTGTATATGTTGCATGAATATGAATCTCTATATATATATATATATATATATATATATATATATATGTAAACTTTGTTTATAAATATTAGTGCATTACAATTTCATTGTAACAAAAACTAGTTTACAAACTAAATCAACTTTTGTATAGGTATTATGTGTAAGTACATACATACATACATACATGTTTATGTATATTTGTCACTTTTAGATACTTAAAGTACTAGTTTTTTAATTTTCTATTCTACAGTTTCGAAAACTAGTTTGCTTTTACAAAAATGATAGTTTCTTATCATATTCTGTACTTAAATTTAAACTGTCATATTTACAACATTAAATTATGAACATATATATATATTACAAAATACATGTATACCAAATACAAAAATCTGAATGCAGTTATTTTAAGTTAAAAAGATATTTTGTGTGTGTGTGTGTGTGTGTGTAAGAATCTTTCATGTCTGACAATATTTCATACGATCCCCAATAGACATGGTGCTAATGCCAACATATCTAAAATATTCACCATATCGTGTCAGCATTATTTAGTACATCGAAGAATGGGAGTAGAGTCCTTCACATTGACACGCAACATGTTTACCTTTGAAAGTAACACAGATAGACTAATATGAATTTAACACAAAACAACTGAAGGCTTTGCCACTGATGAGAAAAAGGTACTCAGCAACCCGAGGACCGTGGCCTTGCTTCCCTTCAGTATCTCCGTAAGTTCATCGTACACTTGCCGAGTAGAATGTTTGCACTGCTGGGCACTCTAATACACAGCTTTCAACTTTCAATATCACTGGGTGTCACTTTGTTACACAACGATTATTTAGAAGCCTCTCTCTGTACCTTTATACAAACTTGTTAGAATCAGGGCTCAATAATTTTGTTGTGAGGGGAAGAAGTGACATCCAGGGTGAGCTGTGAGTACATGTGAGGACACATGGTGCGTAAATAACAAACAGAGCAGATGACAAACACCACAAAAATCATTTTTGCCATTTAGTACTCTTCTGTTCCATGTCTCACTGAGGTACGCCCACCAAGATGCCGTAGATGTGCATATTACTGCTTTGCACTATCCCTGTATCATCAGGAGACTCCAGAGCTGGTGGCAAGTCGCGAAAGACTACTGCAGTAAAAGCACCAACAACAGCTAGAGTTGTACCAACCAGGGCAACGCAGAGAGCTGCAGATAAGAACATGCCACCCAATATAAAAAGTCAAGGACATAGGCTGTACGCACCGTTAGCTTTTCTGGTTGAAGCAGAGGCGCATCTTATCACAATCCGCCAGGTAGAAAACTCTCGTCGACAAATATGGAATGGAGTGTTCCATGTGACAAGGCCGGCCATCAAGGCGGCTAATTGACCAGATCTCTCACAGGACTACGGTACAGGTGACCCAAATTGGCAGCAGGTTGTTTATGCGCATCGTATCCTTCGCAGCATCATCAACACTCATCTTCTGGCTACTTATTGCGTGGATACGAGTTCATTGCGTCCGCATTTTTCATCCTTCTTTGTCACGTCGGTGCTCCACAGCCTAGCCACCGTGTTGAAGTCTGCTCTACACGATACTGATTGAAAGGGTTAGTGTCTAGCAAAAGGAGTTGCTCACAATCTCAATGCAGGGTACAGGTTTTCCCTTACATTCCTGGACTTGTTGAGGAAGAGGGCCCTGAAACTGAAGGTACAAGAGATCGCAGAACGCTGATAACCTAGAGGGTCAGTGTAAATCAGCTCCATTTCTGACCGTTTCTTCGAGCGTTAAAAGAACAAACCTACGATGGACACCGTGGGTCCCAAAAGTCGAGGTTTTCAATAGCTGAATGTGTTGAAACCATGGTGCCTCGGAATGGAATTCAGTGAGCATTTTCGCGAATCAAAAGATTCCTTTCACAATTCAAGACTCTGGAAAGAAACAGCTAATGCAAGAAGGGTAGCTGCGTATGATTTACTTCAGGCAGTGGAACGGTCAAAAGCGAGGTTTTTCGACTAAGATATGGTGAGCCCCTTAACTTCATAATCTGCAATTAATGTGATCACACAAAAATACAATTCTAGATGAGCAATTCGATTACACCTTGCATCAGGGTTGGTAGCTCCAGCTTCCGAAATATTTTATCAACAAAAAACTACGGGCACTCATGTATTGAGTGTCAGCTCAGAGGAGAACTGGAAATGCCGCACATCAGATGAATAGCCCTATATCTCCTCGTGCACTTGATTCAGCGAAGCAGGGAAACGTGAGGTGCAGAATTCAAAAGATATTATCTCAAGTAGCATCAGGCTAAGCTCTCATGAACTACGATTTTGTGCGTCCAAAGAAATGCTCAATTTGAAGTGATCCTTGTCTGCCTTTGGAACCGGTTCCAGAAATCTTTGGTTTTTTCATTTTCTGTGTGGCAATCGTTGACACTCCTCTCTGCATGATACAAACAAGAATGCTTAGAACCCCAAGGGCGCATACAGACTGGTCACAGCAGTTTACATAATATACTGAAAATCTTTTAGTTAGGAAATCTGATTTCAATTGAATAACATGGGTGAATCACGAACTGCAAGGAAAAACGAAACGGATGTTTCATTTATGAAGGTATAAGTTCAGCATACGGACCGAGGAAAGGGAAGGAGGCTTGAAGACTGTAACCCTTCCACCCCGACCATCAGCTCCAGATACGATGAAGGTGCTACTCGAGGTGGATGGTCTCTCACTGGATGCCCTCTTGGAAAAACCAATATAATTATTTGCTGTAGGCATGATTGTTTTATTAACAAGGTTAATATTTTCTGGTGCCGTAACGAAGACCTCTGTGTCCGCCTTATGCTCAATTCTTGGTGAAATTAAGTTAGGCTGATTTATACCTAATACATAGAAGGCAACGACAGAAGACGCAGTCAAAACAAATTATTCCATTCAGAATAAAAATGGTTCATCACATACTGCATAGACGGTACGTACCATGATGCAAACCAGTTAGTTCCAAAATTGAGAACGAAATAATAACAAACTCGAGAAGTAGAAAAAAAAATCGTTGGAGTAGTAAACTGTGTCTAAAATGGTTCTTTTGGACATTGAGGAGAAGATGGAGCTACATACAGATGGATGATGATACTGCAGCCGAGCCGTCATCTCTTGAAAGTGCTAAAAGTCCAGGTCGGGGAAAGGACTTTTGAGCAACACTACTTGGTGTCAAAGCACGCTGCCCTCCGGTAGCCATCCCTGAATCGGTTAACGACTTACTTTCGTTCAGCATCTTAATTTCTTGAAGTAGGCGCTTGGATTTGATTACCCAGAATGAGAAACCAGTGCTTGTTGCTTCGTTATCCTTTCTGATGTCAGGACCAGCTGCTTTCTCTTCAGAACGGCTTCTCTTCCTAGAGCTGAAGTTCTCACCAGAAGTGTTCCCGTTCTGAGGACAGGTTGGCTGTACATGCTCAATCCCCATCAGCCCACGCTCTCTCACAATAATTGGAAGCTGCACATCTGGTAGCTCAGCTCTTGGCACGACTTCGAGGTTCTGCAATTCTTAGGCAGAGGTATCAGCATTAAAGGAACCGAACTCTACTTCATGCTGCAAGAAAACTACTACCACTACCTTACCGAACTTAATAGGTGACGCACACTAAGCTCAGACAGCTGACTCTGCCATTCCAGAAAGGTGTTTGCAGAAAAGGTAATCACATCACATCATCACTTTCATATCGTGGCTTTTATTCTGCATCATCATTCAAATACTGGACATAACATAGATTCAGAACCGCATCTTCACGGCATGACAATCTTGAGACTGATGACTATGAAGTGCGAGATAAGTGTTATTTGCTTCATTTATATGTCACTTAAATGTAGGTATGCGTCATGTTGCCCATTAAGCCGAGGATTAACTGACCTGTCGGGACCCAGATACCTTGAACAAATTATCTGGTACTATATCCTGTTGTAAATCGATATCCTGGACACGTGACACGGCGCTGTCACTTGCAGGTCGGTCTGATAAGGAAATCCTTGGAGCGTTGATACGTTTAGACCCGGTTTGGTTGTT
This sequence comes from Physcomitrium patens, assembly GCF_059467195.1. Lineage (NCBI taxonomy): Eukaryota > Viridiplantae > Streptophyta > Bryopsida > Funariales > Funariaceae > Physcomitrium > Physcomitrium patens. The sequence goes on from NC_143432.1 coordinate 8,781,780, forward strand.
CAAGGGTCTATTAGCTGAGCGATCATCACCTTGTGTTTTTAAAGAACTTTTGCTCAAGTCTCGTAGACAAGCATGGTCCTTTTCCTCAAGGATTTTTTCAAGTTCTTGCACCCGTGCCTGGATCGAAAATCTTTAGTCAACTAGAGTTCTGTGTCGGAAGTGTACTGATCATAGTAAGAAACCGCAAAAGAACCACTCTGAAGTGCTCGTTTTACATGGCGACTAAATCTAGCTAGGAGCAACTTAGTGAACTATAACGAATACTTGCAATATCATAAATATCATAGAACTGCAGCCTATTCCCGAAGGCATAAAAGATTTGAATAACCATAGCGTTCACACAAAGCGTCGCTCAACAGTGAGAACTTTCAGACATGGCCAAAATCTCCATATTATATGTAGCGGATAGTTTTACTTGAAGCTCATAGAACTTGTATTTAGAAGAACTTCACAAATCTACTGGATGGAAATAATACCTTCGTCTTCTTCAACTGCTCACTTGTTTTCTCAAACTTTCGAAGCGCTCGACTCTCACCCATGCCAAGCTCATTACATCGAGTCATCAATTCTTTATATGACCTGTACACGCAGCCCAATTCACATTTAGACTGTGAATGTCATAACAAGACTAGCTCAGAGCAGGTCAATAGAATATGGATGTAGACAGGTTGGCAACATAAGTTTACTTGTTCCGAAGTATGAGAGATTTAGTCAAGGTCTCAATGAAAGCTTCAGAATTAGTTCCGTGTCTGTAATTGCCGAGCCTGAGAATTTCTTCCTCGCCCAGATCTGTGTCTGCCACCCTAGTGAGCAATGTAAGCAACGTAAACAACGTAAGTAATGAACACGTGCAGGTAAGTTATACACAGAAGCAGAACTATTATGACTTCACGATCTACTCCCGAAAGATGACCATTCAATATCTGTAGAAGTAAGAACGGCTTCCTTCGCAAGGCTAGTCAAAACTCCAAAGAGTAACAGATAGGAGAATTATCAAGAGCAAATACAACACAACTCACAGCTTGTGGGCAGCCAAATCTTTTGCCATAGATTGATTCTTTTCTTGCAGCGTTGCCCGCTCATTCAAGCAGCATTTTAACTCCTATAGAACATAATACACAACAGTTAATCGCTCACTCTCTTAGTACGACAAGAGTAAAGGTTCAAAAGAAATAGCACCGTCTCACAGCTGCATCAGGAGCTCCCAAATGAATTTAGGATGTACTGACAATGTAGCCACTTACACAACAGCCTAAAAACAAACATACAGAAAGTCTTCATCACGGAATATTATAAGTGTGCGAAATTCTTGAAATGAATTTGACTATAATTAATTTGCTAAGTATAACCAAACGATAAAATATGTGCCAATGCTTAATCCGATCAGCTACGTGGAAACCACAAGTTGATTCAAGTCTTTGGAAATTAAAATTAAGAAAATATGCATCCACACGAGCAGGAAAACTACCTCCTGAGCCCTGGCGAGACTTTTTTTGCAATGAACTAAAAGTTCTTTAACCACAACGTTTGCTGCCTCAGCTGACTCTGCCCTTCGCAAGTTCGCTACAACCTGCAGAGTTAATACTTAAATCAGGTTGTGGTAGTAGTGACAGAAAATAAATATGCCGTGATTATACGAGGCTACACACGATTCAAATCTTTCCCAGATAGTTCGTTCCTCCCAACATACACAAACAAGATAGACGCACGAAATATGTTAACGTCATACATGTCAAGATTTCAACAGGTTCTCATTGTAAATGAGTAGATAATAAAACCTGAGAGTCGAGCTCTTTCAGCTGCTCGTTTCGGTTCTGTAGAGTCGTCTTGGCAGCAGCCAGCTGGCATTCCAATTTCCGCAATGCAGGAGCATTATCAACCTAAACACCAAAAAATAAATACAATTGAGAGGTCGAATTTGTACAGCCATATGTACAAGAAATGCATTATACATTGTATGGAAGCCATGCTCTGACTTCGTAGTAGATCCCCCCCTTCACTGACGGGTCATTCATACTTAACATCATTCGATTGTATAAATCACCTGATTTGGATCGGCAACAGGCGCCTGCAAATTCTCGGACGGTGGCTGAGTGGAATCATTCACTGCTGACTGAAAGTAAAGGCGGTGAACATCACGGGAGGTACATGATTTTTTGCACAGAGGACAAGTGGGTTTTCGTCCAGCTGGACAGTATTCAATCCATTGCTGCAAGCTGTGAAAAGAGAAACACAATTTCATCGTGACAATAGGCACGTAACGGGAGTGACCATCTCAGACACAGCAAGGAATAGGGAGGAAAAGACAGCAGCGCCCTCGGAACTCAAAACGCAAAAGAAATGGGAATTGCAGGATTGAATTTTAACTGTCACAATTCTGTCTGAAAGGAAGAGATCATACGGCAGCAAGTAAAGAAATAAGTACATTCTCAATTCTGCACCTGACAGCATCAAGAATTACATGAATCCAGGTGCAGCAAGAAAGGAAAGACAATACTTTAAAATGAGAAGTAAATTACAGCAGCGACACTAAAACCAAAAACAATTTCAGTGTTTCCATTGCCTCCAGACAACAGATCCAACAATTCTTCACAATTAGGCGTCACTGTCATCCGACTGTAGCAAGTTTAACTGAAGACGTGATAGAAAATAGGGGTTCAAGTACAAAAGTAACCCTTCCGTCAAACCAACAAACGCGGACGACCACGGTTTCTGAGCAAGGAATTCCAAACGCTCCTGAGTACCGTTCAAACCAAACCCCTCCACTCGAGAGCAGAGCAGATACGCACCAGAGCTCATGGAAGACATGGCCGCAAGCGGAGATGGACTGCAAATCCTCGCAAAGAGGGCGCGCATCCTCGTAGCAGATAACACAGATGGCTCCTTCACTCATCGTTGCCACTCGATTCTGTCCATAAAACCAAAAACGAAAACAACAATAACAAGCACTGCGTGTGCGCCTCCCTTTCGAATTCTCAGCAACAATTGCTCCACTGCGTCCTCAATCGATCGACAAGTCTCTCTCGCTGTCGTCCAAGTGCAGGCAATTGAATTTCAGAGAGACCCGTTAACACCTCTTCCGTCGAAATGCAACATCGTTCATTCATCCAAGCATCCATTCCCGCCAAAACAGTCACAAATGCGAAACCGTTGGATGATTATCATCCATTTTCCGTTCATCCCTCGCTTTGGACTGTGAGTCTTAAATGTACGGTATTTACAATAAAATATAAATTTACATTCAAAAGTACCTTTTTATTAAACTACAACCCTAAAGAAAATAAAATACATGGAAGATGGTATGTGTGTTAATATTTTACTAGTTGGTAATGTAAGTTTATAGATTGGTGTATTGGTTTTTAAAATTGACGATTTTGTAATGTTTAGAACTTAATGAAAAGGTGGTATTTAATGTATAGTATTTTGCTTTTGGATTTTGTTGTAGGTACACTAGATAATAGAATAAGGAAATATCTCATGTCAATTTTATATCAGTGATGAAGAGTATTAACAACATTTCATGCTACGAATTTCAAAATATCCCACTGAAATATTTTGAGGTAGAATTTTAAAAGTAGAATTTAGAAAACATCTAAGGATGATGATATTTATTTAAATTGAGAAATTCATATTCTGGTTTAAGAAATTTTTGGATGCAACTGGATGTTTAATTTGGATTTGTGTTCATAATAATAAAAATTGCATCACTATTAACTCTACAAATAATTTGAGTAACAACTACAGTTGATTTTAAAGTTTCCACGAAGTAACTTAAAACACTAATTTCATAATAGGTGTTAACTCAAAATAGTGAATTGTCAAAAATATATATATCGATCTATTTGAAAGCTTATAAATATTCAATGAATTATAGTTGTATTTTCAAATTTTAATCACCATAATTTTATAGATTAAATAATCAAAAGATATATAGTTATTGTAAAAAGCATTGTGGAAGTAAACAAAAGGTATTTAAAGAAAAATTGAATAGCTTACAAAAAAGAAAATAAATCACATTATAAAATTATAATAAAAAAGATAAATATCCTTTAAATCTAAAACTTTTAACTGATCCAAAAATAAAGAATAATTTTTTAAATTTACATTTTATTGTTCATATATAAATTAAACATGAAGACTTTTGAATATAAAAAAGAAAAAAGAAAAAATGGCACATTTAGCATATTAAATATTTAAATAAACATCTAATTTTATTGAATCTAGACAAGTCCATCATTTGAAATGATATATGCTAAAAAGTTGACTTAAATAGTGTGAAATATACACTTTGCTATCTTAGCATAGAGTCCTACATCTTTTAGTTTTTGTAACACATGAGAAACATAAAGTTCATGTTTTTCTATATTTTTATAATAGATTAAGATGTCATGTAAGTAACAGACAATAAAGTCATCTAAAAACTCTCAAAAGACATAATTCATTAGATGTTGGAAAGTTGTTGGTGCTTTTGTAAGTCTAAAAGGCATAACAATGTATTGAAAATGCAATCCTCTATTCATCTCCTACTTTGATGCATACTAGATTGTATACTCTTCATAGATCTATTTTGTATAGATCTTAGCTTGATTCAATTAATTAAGAATTTTAAATATTAAAGGTAACATGTACCTCTTCTTCATGGTGATTTTGTTGAATCTTCAATAATCAATACATATCCGCAATGATCTATCTTTTTTCTTTACAAATAAAATTGGAACTTCTATTAGAGATTCGAAATGGTGTATGAAGTTTTTGGCTAAATTTTCTTCAATATATTCCTTGAATTCAACCAACTTATTTTTTAATAAACTATGGATTGGTCCAAATGGTAGTTGAGTTCTTTTTTCAAGGTCAATTGAGTAGTGATAGGGATGATGTTTCGGAAGAAAATTCTTCTTCTCAAACACATCTTGAAAAAATTGATATTGGCTTAAAATGCCATTTGAAGTCTTTTCGCCATTAGAAAATAGGTGCAACATAAATGTTACAAGATAATCCTTCTTTTGTAACATGCAAGAAAGCTCTTGCATCTACAAATATATGTTTAGTTATATTAGACTTATGACTTTCTATTTGATTAACTACACTCTTGATTATATTTTGAAAAAAATTAAGACTATAAGAAACCCAATTTATATTATGATTATATATTTTTAGCCATGATAAAGCTAAAATGACTAGATTAAAAAGAGCTCTAATGATATTAAATATTGAATATTACAAAGCTACTATGACTATTAGTTTTCACTTCTATAGAAAAGGTTTCATAAGTAACATCTTCTAAAGATAATAGATGACCACCTATGACTTCTTTGTGAACTAGTTTAGTTTTCTTTACTAAAAGTATGCTATGTCTTTTAGCAAATTCTTCATCTAAGAAACATGCTGAGGCTCTTGAATCTAATAAGATACAAACTTTGTCATGTTTAGGTCCTAAAATAATATTTATTGTAAAACAAGGAGAAGGTTTTAAGAAGAGAATAAGACCTTCACTAAGTATTGTACAATGTTTCAATTGCATGATTTCTATTGTAGTTAAATAAACTTGTTTTTTGATATACTAACTTCTTTGACAGCCGTACTTTTTATTTTGTAGTTGCATTGCTTCTTTGGACAATGTTGAGCTATGTCCTTAGGTTCTCCACAATACAAGTACAATCATCCTTGATAATAATGAATCTTTTTTTGTTCAGTAAGAAATTTAAAATATATCACATTAATTTATATATCTTTTACTTTTGAATGTATGTATTGAAGAGACATTGGTGTTGCCATTGAATTATAATAATGTTGATGTAAACTTGTGCAACTCTCTGATTGAAATTCAAAAAGTTGATTGTCACACTTCACAACAAAAATAATTATTTGACTCAATATTTGAAGATTAGATAAGTTGAACATTAATTTTTTTACCTCATATTATAAGCTATAGAGAAATTGGCTAACAAGTGTAACATCATCCTACTTGATATCAGTTGCAAGTTCTCAAAATTATTAAACATATAATATTATTAATCAATTGTCTTATTATAAAATACGGATCTTGTTGATTGTAACAAGAATTATATCATGTTTTTTATACATGTAATGAAACTTCACCAAGAAAACCTCCAAATTATTTAATATTGGATCCCATCATTCAAAAAAAGAAAAAAACCATGATAATGCTGAACTTGAAAAAAGTGTATCAATGAATCTAACTTACAATCCTAAAGTTGGATAACTTTGGAATTGAAGTTGAATTATAAGTTTTACTTGATTGATAAATCATCAAAACTTCGATTTTGTGCCATCAAACTTAGGCAATACAATCCTTGATTTTTTAATACTAGAAGAATGTTTGAATATTAAAAAAAAGAGACATGATTTGGTGCAAATGTTGAAGAAGCTCCAATTATCTTTATATCTTCACTTCTTGCTATTCTTATTGTTCTTTGTAGTGGTAAATTGAATTGATGCATCATAAACATTAGCTCCCTCAATTATTCTTACATTTGTACTATTGCACTCTTTATTTCAAAAAGCTTTGCAATGACAATACTTAGAAAAGAGAAAATATCTAATATCGCTCAAGACAAGTTTTCTATGTGTATACTACACAGTTAGCTTGTTCCACAAGCTAACTATATATACAACATATGGTTAACTTATTGATCAAGTTTCTAACTAAAATTCAATTATAAACACGTATAAAGTTAAAATTGTGTCTATAAAGCTTCCAAGAAGCTTTTCTAGAGGCTATTATGAAAATAATCTATTTTTATCTACTTTTATTTACTTCTACCTAATCATATAGGTAATTACTAGAATAAGTATATATATCTATGAAAATTTGTGTATATATTTGTATTAAGAATATTTCATAAATTTGAGCATAATTGGTTGGTCAAATTTCAAGTGATTAGATTTCAAGTGGATTAGGGTATTATAAGTGGTTGTTTAAGGATTAAGATAAATTTCTAAAATTTGGAACAATTTGAAAATCAATTGAGATAAATTTTGGTGAACTCCTAATTAATTTTAATTCCAACATCTATACAATTTTTGAAAGCAAGTAAAGAATACAATTAAGAGATATTGGCATTGAAATCTCAATATCATAGTTGAAAAAAATGATTGCTTCATATTTGAACAAATTGTATGTCTATTCTATTAATTTATAAGTTTAATTCTTTTCAATATTCTTAAGCTTCTTATCAAATTAGACATTGATGAATGTATAAATTATGAAGTAAAATTAATAGTTAATTGAAAAATAATTAATATTTTAATCTATTATAAAATTGAAATTTGAATTGATTAGGATTTAATAAGAATTGTTTCAAAGCTTGATTAGAATTTAACATGGATTTCATTAGGATTTTTTTTAAGATTGATTAAATTTTATTAATATTTAATTAGGATTTTTATAAGATTTGATGAAGATTTTATAAGATTCAATTAATTTTATTTTAAATTTTATTATAATTCTTTAGGATTCAATTTGATTTTATTTAAAATTTAGTCAAAGTTCTCATAGGATTTGATTAAGATTTTTAAGGATTCAATTAAGTTTTAATTAGAGTTTTGTTAGAATTTATAGGTTTATTTTTTAAGATTTCATAAGGATTATTTAAGATTTTTTTGAAGATTAAAATTTAAGGATTAAAATTTAATAATATGTATCTAGGATTTTTCTAGGATTAATAATATGTATTAAGCAGATTTTGGAACTTGCTCAAGTTTTTTAAAATTTACAAGAAGTTGTTTTTAAATACCTCATGCATTGTTTTTTTGGATTGTAAATCCAACTTTAAGATAAATAGAAACACTTCTATAGCTAGATTTCCAATGCAATTCCAAATTAAAAATCACATTACACAACATTAGTGATGCCAAAACCACTAAAAATTATTCCAAAATTACTAAATAAAAATAAAAATAAATTAGAAGTATTGATATCTAAAACTTTTTTATGCATAAAAATAGTTTAAAGAATAAGGACTTTTTTTTTTTAGATTTTTTTATCCATGAATTTAACATAGATACATAAAACACTTTGAAAGACAAACACTCTGGCATGATTAGACATACAGAGGGAGAAATGTATACAAGTATAACTAGAGATGTTTATCAAATAAATATATCTATGATTCTTATAAGATTGTGGTGGTTAGTGAAATTATCAGTATATATACACTGATGAACAATACAACTGATTAGAGTTGTACATGTGCATGAATCAAGTAATCTATTCAATAATTATTAAAGTTATTACAAAATAAATTTAGATAATATTCCTATCATATCAGTGTGACAAAATCAATGCACATCTATGATACCATATGTTTTAAAATATTACTATATATTATACATTTTTGTGTGTATACAAGTATTAAAATATTAAAATATGTATCTACATACATGTTTATTTTACATTTCATATTTATGTAGATTTCACAAAAAATTACAAAAATGCTTTTGTAATACTTTTTCTGTAATATTTGAAAAAATAAACCCAAAGAAAACATTATAAAAATATGTGTTAGTCAGAGCATGTCTATTCTTAAATAATTATCTTTATGCCTGTTATGCATTCTTTAAATTGACAAGAGAAACCCAATTGAATTTAAACTTTTGATTGATCTTTTTTGTTTAAAATTCTGTAAATATTTTAATTTTTCATTTATTTAAAATAACTATATCTATATACAACTTGTTTATCAGATTTAAGTAATCAGATATCAGGTGATCAATATTTTATTTTAAATTGGTTTTTTATTTTGTTTATTTAGCAAAGTAGGAATAAGATGTAAGCCTGAAACACACAAAGCATGATATTATTTTATGTCTGATATCAATTTAAAAATATGGTCTTTAATTGTAATTAACAAAGATGATTGTGTTGCTGGAATACTTAAAAATTACAAAGAAGGGAAAAGATGTTTTCATCATCAACTGAGAAGTTATCTAAGACTACACCATCCTTTCAATTTCAACCATCCAGAAAAAAGAAAAAAGAAAACAACAACAACAACAACAACAATGTATAAAGACAACCATAAAATCAACTATGCAATATAAAAATATTAGTAATTTAACATTTTGAAAATTACATTCAATGGTGCATAGATATAAAACTGATTGGCACATGAATTATCTAATATTATTTGTTAAATTTACATGATGATGTCTATGAAATTAAGGTTCAATTTTACATGCTTAGAAATTTTATCTATTTATGCCATTTCAAAACTTAAGTGTTAGCCAGCATATAAGTTTTATATCTATTTGCAAAATATTTATAAAAAAATAATTTATTTTAAAATAAAAAATATTTTTCTAAAACTACACATTAATTTTTATATATATATATATATATATATATGCATAAAATAGATTTGATTTTCTAAGTAAATTAACCAAAAATTAGCTCAAAATCACTAAAAAAAACATATTCCTTTTCAAAATATAAAAAAAATACAATCTTTTCACATAAATCGTTCATTTATAAACGATTGAATTATTATAGTTGAAATAACATATGTAAAAGCATATAATACAAAACAAACATATATCCACTTAATGATATGATAAATTTATATTAATACAAATAAAGTAAATTTAAAATTCAAAATATATAGGAACAACCAAATAAAAATAAAAGTATAAAAATAAAAAATGAGATCTATAAAAAAAACCATATAATATGAATTAAAGATCTAGTTTTTAAGTTTTTTAGGAGACAAAGATCCAACATTTTTGGTAATGTTTGGAATTGTTTGAGCAAGATATAATAGTGTGCTTGCAACTTTGTTATATACTATCTAGAGTTTATGTTGTCTCTTGAGTTTGTGAAAAAAGCTCCATCAAGTAAAATATCACCATTGAATGCCCAATTTCAATTTTTCCAATTTTTTTGCTCATTGAAATGTGTGGTGACTACTTTGAAGTTTCTTGGCTTGAAATAATTGTCTTCACTAAGTATAGTTGGACCTTTGTTTCTACCAATTGCATATTTGTCCCAATTATTTGAATAGCAATTGTTGATAATGTGGATGATTCTATATCAAGCTCTACATTCAAAGATACATATTTTAAAGTTATTTATTTATTTCTTTTTAATTTGCAAGGTTTTGAGGGATTTTTTTTAAAATCAATTCTAAAATAATATAAAAATGAAAAGAAATCTTTACTTTTGCATATTTTTGAATAAGATTGGATCCAAATTTGTTGAAGGCAATTGTCACATGCATATTTTTGTCCATTTTATCCTTTGATGATGAATCCAATAACGTTACATGTATTATTTTCACAAGCATAAATATATATATATATATATATATGTATATAAAGTTTAATAAAATAATAATAAAAAATCAACGTTAGATCTTCCAAATTTTCAATTTAAGAGACAAAATTATTTTTAATACCAACTTTTAAAAACATTGTATTTCAAAAAATTGTGTGAGTTTGTGTTTTTATTTTCTTATGATATGTGAAGAAATTGTTAGAAATAGTGATGTAAGTGGAACCTTTGATAATATCAATTAAACCATCTAAAATATTTAAAAAATAATAATGGTCAATCTAGACATGTTTGGATGATAAGATTTGGATCCTATCTCTTCTAGGATCTTATTTTGATTTATAAGTAACCACTTTAGTTGGATATACTTGCATTTGAGAAGATTTAAGCTCATGAATTACATCATGAATGTGCAATCCATGAAGGATAATGTGTTCCTTATAGAAGATAGAGATTTGTCAATGGATATGGATTTCAACCCCATTGCCATCAATAGTTTTGTGGCTAGATACTCATAATTCTCCATTCAATTTAATGGTCATACTACTAGAAAATACAATCTACAAAGGCTCATTTCTTGTGGTTCCATAGTACAAAGTCTTGGATTTGGGGTTTTCAAGATCATCACCATTGTCAAAAACCTCATAAATGCATCCCTTCCTCCAATAGCATCTCATTCAAATCCTATCACACAAAAAAACTAACTCCTAGCAATGGTTGTACCATTTTGAATTCCAAAGCCAATAATTGTCTACTAGATAACCTTGCAAGCATCCATTGGTCCATTATACTTCATAGTTGTTGCCATGAAGTGAGTTTGTTTTTCCACTATTGCAGAAAATAAATAAAATTTAGTGAATAAAATAAAATAATATATATTTATATACATATTGATGAATAGCAAAGGAATAGAAGAGTTGAGGAGTTAAAAACCTTGTAATTGCTTGCTAGGGAGGTATGTTAAAGAAAATTGGTTCATCATTGTATTAATAAAGGTGTCATCAGAAACATTGATGTGGGACTCATTGAGATAATATGCTTCAACAGGTTCAACATCTTGAATATTGTTCAACATTGCTACAAAATCAATATGAGACACTATCCACAAAGCAACAAACACAACAAAGGTGGAATGTAGAATCCAACAATTTGAAATCAAAGTAGGCCTGCGTAGGAAAGATATAAGTATCCTGAGATTTGTAATTAAACAAAACAAATCAAACCAATTGGAATCCTCAGCACTAAAAACTTCCAAATATTGATCACAATCAGAAAGAAAACCATTCAAAGCATCAAACACAAGTATAAAACAGACTCACTAAAAAACAAGGTACAGGGAAAAAATAGAAATCTAATTTTAGAATTATTCAACTGAACAAGTTACTGTCAGAGTAACCATTAGAGTAGTGTAGAGTTGACATCAGTGTTAGAAA